>NW_026020357.1:864775-1011305 GCF_900185275.1 Solanum verrucosum
AATTCGTTTTGTTTGTTGTTTAATTTTTTTAAATAATTGTATAAAATATTATAAATCACAATAATTATTTACTTAAATATTCAAAAGATATAAAAATATGTAAAACATCTGATTAACTCTTCAAATTTTATCGGTGACACATAAATTGGACAAATGAAATAATATATATTATTTGAAAATTACTTAGAAAGTACAATAATTTACAGTAATTAACAATAGAATATTTTAAAGACAAAAAAATTGATTGAATCTCGAAATTTTATTAGTACCACATAAATTGAGAAATAAGAAATAACCTTTATTATTTGAAAATTGCGTAAAAGATATTACAAATCATACAACAATAATTAGCAATTTAGATAATGATAAGGGGTAAACTATCCATTGATTTCATAAAGTGCACAAGTATTGTAGGACATTCCAAAATAGTATAATAGACAATAATTATTGGACGGATGGAGTAGGATTAAGTCTTTCTTTTCGTACTTTTCTCACATTAATTAATTTCTCTCAGCATTCAATTAGTGAATCTTTAGTAGAATTAATTAGAATACTTTTTACTTAATACAATAAAAGTTCAAATAAGATTAACATAAAGAAAAATAAAAATAAATCCTAAAAATCTATCAATATATTAAACAACATACAACATATATAACAAAAGTTCTAATAAGATTAACAAAAGGAAAAAAAAAATTCTTAAAAATCATCAACAAACTACATACAAAATAAAAAGAAAGCTATTCCAACAAAAGAATACATAAAGTTAAAATGAACTTTAAGAATTCTAGCATCTTAAGCATATATTGAGGCAAACATTTTAATTTAATGTCATTTCTCTCCAAAGAAAGAAAGGCATTGAATATTTTAATTTAATGTAAAATTGAATTTTTTGGGGTTATGAATATAAAAGGTTTGAAAGTTATGAATATTATTAATACTAATTAAAAGTATAATTTATGAAGATGAAGAAGTGTGAGTTATGAGAATAGCTTTTAAAAATAATATAATTGAGAAAAATTCAAAAAAGGAGAAAAAAGAAAAATGACAATGAAGGTCATAGAGAGTGTCACATCACCATTTAAGGTAGCTCTACTGATAATTGTGAAGAAAACATATTAATGGATTAAAAATCAAAAAGAGGTAGTTAAACCCTAAAATATTATAAAGACATCTATAAAACTTGGTTGAAGCTCAAAATCTATTAGTGCCATATAAATTAGGATAGAGGAAATAACATATATTATTTGAAATAACATGAAACGTACTACAAATCACACAATAATTAGCAACTTCAAAATTTAAAGGACATACAAAAAATTTGATCAACTCTCAAAATTCTACTAATGTCACATAGTTTGGGATAGAAAAAGTAACATATACGTAAAATGTACTATAACTCATAATAATTAAATAACTTCAAAATCTAAAAGACATATACAAAATTTGCTTGACTTTCGAAATTCTATCAATGATACATAAATTGGGACAAAGAGAATATTGAAAATTACATATAAAGTATTATTAACCACAATAATCAACAACTTAAAATTTAAAGAACATACAAAAAAAATTGTTTGACCGTTAAAATTTTATTACTGTCACATAAATTAAAATAAAAAATAAAAATATATGTTGGGCCCGTGCTAGCACGGGCTACTGTAACTAGTATATATATATAAATTTATTTGTTACAACTATAAAAAGCTTATTGGTATATTTGATTTTGGTCGAGTAAGTCAAGTTTAGAAATTACACCCCAAACTGCAGCATATTAATTGCAAATTGAAATTTTCAATTTTGTGTTATAAAATTAACGATTTACAAAATATATATATACATATATATATATATATATATATATATATATATATTATATTCTTATATAAATTAACCTAATAACAAGTTACTTATTGACATGACATATTTTCAGTTTATCAAATACGTATTTTAGATAAGAGATTGTGGAGGACACAAATTAGAATAGAAGACTTATAGGTAGCATTGCATTGCCTTGTTATTCGTCCATACTAGTAATAGAAGCATTGTTCTTATAATTTCTCGTCCTTCGATTTTTATTACTATATGTTGTTTCTTGTTACTTAGGCTATCATATTATTTTGTTGTAGGATTTAAATTGTTATTTTTTTTTTTTTTGTTACTATTTACTATGCCTTGTACTTCTCTACATTTTTTCTAAATTGTTTTGGACTATCTTTTTTCTTTAGTCGAGGTTCTATCCCAAACAATTTCTCTACATTTGACATATATAGAAATAAGGTCCCCGTACATTCTGCTCTTCCTAAACTTGAATTAAGGAATTATATTGAATATATTATTGTTGATGAAGCAAACTACTTATCATTTATTTTAATTTACCAATCACTATTATTAGGATTTATGTCATACATATATTTATTAATATTAATAATAAATATGAAGAGTACTCTACACTAATTTGTGATATGAAGTTAGTTTTATTTTTATCAGATTATTAATTATACTTATTAAATTTTTTTTGTAATTATCTAATAAATAACTTAATTGTATAAAAAAGTTGCACTATCAATGCAATAAATTCAGAATAAAATTATTTAGTTTTATACGGATTTTTGTATATACCAACAGCACAGCTCAAACTAAACAAAAAAGTTATTAGACCGCCCGATATTAAGGGGTTGTTTGGATGGATATTATACAAATTCCGTGTCAGCACGAACTCAACATATGTTACTTTTTTTTTTCTCAATTTATCTAACACAAATAAAATTTTGAGACTCAATCAAATATTTCATATGTTTTAACTATATTTTAAGTTTTTAATTATTGTAATTTATAGTACCTTTTCAAATAATATATATTATTCCTTTTTGCTTCCCATTTATATGACATAATAACCTTATGTTTTTTTTAATATTTTTAAATTGTTAATTAACGTTACTTTTTACATATATTTTTTAAATAATACTCATATGTTACCTTTTTTGTCTTAATTGTTATAAATTTTGGTTAGTCAAACAATTGTTAATTATTGTGACATATAGTACTTTTTATATAATTTGTATTTTATATAATTTATTTTAAAATATGTTAAATTGTTAATTATTGTTACGTAGTACTATTTTTTTTAATGTAAATTCTTAAATATATAATCATCTAAAACAAAAGTGAGATATAAATTAAAAAGAAAAACAATACAAAATAGTAATGGTCACTAAATGGGATCATGTTTTCCTGAACAATGTATGTAGTAACTAATTCTAAGCCAACATGAAAAAGTAGATGGGCCCACAAAGATCAAATTAAAGCGAATTTTTTATAGGATATATGCGTAATTATTTAAATGTTAGTTGACTTTTTTGTCTAATGGAAGAAAATGTACAGTTCTAAAGCACTACGATACAATTGATTAAAGCAGCAAAAGATAAGCAAATACCAAAAATATCCCTGTCATACAAGCAGGCATGTTGATGAATAACTGTCTGCTTGTAGACTCTTATACTATGTCAATTATTGTAACTTATAACACTTTTTATGTAGTTTACAAATATATAAATTTTAGGGATAAGGTAGACGTATCCCCCACCCCCCAGACTAAGATCGAAATCTCAAAGACACACCTAAACTTTACTAGGATCCTATTACCCCCTAAACTAATTTAAAATGGAATAAATACACCACAAACACTAACATGACATAGAGAATGTGTACACTCTCTTGAAAGCAAGTGATGAGTGCACAAATTGGACACATGTCATTTTTCGATTGATAACTTTATAATTAGTTAGTACACATTTTTATTGATATTAAAACTTATATATATTTAATTATTTTTATTTCTTACTTTGTAAAATATTTATTTTAATTTCTTTTCACTTTAAACTTTTTTTTAATTAATTTATTATCTTTTTACTTTCAAATATTTTTTAAAAATTATGTGAATTTTTTTTAAAAATAATTTGAAAGTGTCCTTTAATTTTAATGTTTTGATTTTTTTATGTTTTATTTGATTTTCTTCACTTATTTGATATCCGTTCAAAATTAACTTATTTTAAATACAAGACATTTGGAATTAAATTTGAAATCAAATCAAAACGAAAGACAAAAAAAAAAAAATCAATAGAAAAATAAAAGAGAAAAATCAACGAATGTAGGTAAAAAAAAATGTGTATTAATGTAATTTAAATACAAGATAAAAAAATAAGAATATTTTTTTAAAAAATTAAGAAAAAATTTAAAATTTTTAAATATATTTTTTACTTTTTAAAAAAATAATTTTTTAATTAAAAATAATAAAATAATAAAATATTTACACACGTGGCGGGCGAGTGTGTACAAACACAACCAACTTGGGTGGTTGAAGGTGTCACGTCAGCACAAAAGGTGCACAAAAATACGGAAAAAATGAGTTCAGGCGGGTAATTGGACCTTGGTTAAGTTTAGGTGTGTATCTGAGATTTCAGTCATAGTCTAGGGGGTACTTATATCTTATCCCTAAATTTTATTACAAAAAATTTAAAGATTTTACACACAAATTCCTGGTCAAACTTAAATTGTTTGACTCTCGAAAAATGAAATGTGGAGAAAAGGATCAAAATGGTCCTTTATGTTTGAGTTAAGAATCAAAGTAGTCCTTCTCTTTTAACATGGAGCACTAATAGTCCTACATGTTTCAAGAATTGGTACACTTTTGGTATTCTTCCAAACATATGTCTATTTTTTAATAGAGCCTTTCTTTTGCACGTGAGAAAGCATATACATGATAATTTTGATTTCACCATTGCAAATCAAATTTAACCGTCTTCTTTGATAACTCTGTATTCACTTGGTGGAAACAAGATTTTTCCCTTCTTCTCTGTAGTATTCATCCCTAATTTCATAACTTTGATTTCCCTATTATACAAACAAAAATCACTATTTGAAGTAAATTTTGAGCAACTTAAGGAAATTCCCTCCGAGAATCACTATAAATATACATATAGTTTTTTTTAGTATTTATAAAAACAAGTGAGCAAAGGAGAGTATTGTTCTGTGATCAACTCTAGTTATATGTTCTTTCATAATTGTAATCAACATTAATTGAATTAACTAGACTTGTCATCGTAGGATATTTGTTTTTGAATCTTGCCGATGCTAACAAGTCTTTTCATTCTAGATTGTCACTCTCCTTTTTCCTGTACTTTTCTTCTTTTCTTCTGTCACTCATCTTCTCTAATATATATATATATATACGATATAAGTTGAATAAAAGTTTAGTCAATTCTTGGAAGCAACTACCTTTATTGTTGCACCATAACAATATAGTTGCTTCCATGAATCGATTAAGCTTTTAATGGAATTTATAATGAACTTTTGACTATAGGGTTTGATTGAAGAAGAAAGGGAATACAAAATAGAAGTCTGATTTGATAAGGAGTTCAGAGGGACAAAAAAACTGAGTTTTTTTTTTTTGTTTGGGGGGGGGGGGGACTTTCTCACGTGCAAAAGAAAGGTTGGGTTAAAAAATAGACAAATATTTGGAAGAATACTAAAAATGTACCAATTCATGAAACATGGAGGACTATTAGTGCTCCATGTTAAAAGAGAAGGACTACTTTGATTCTTAACTCAAATATTAAGGACGATTTTGATCCTTTTCTCTGAAATGTGTCACATAAATTGAGACAGATGGAGTATTAATCTCTTAAGTCTTATTTGGTATAATTTTTTCAACTTATTGTATTATGTTATGTATAATAAATCTATCTATCTATTTATCTATACTACCTTAAACGTGTCTATCCCTAACTTGAATGTTAAATTACTATAATACCCTCAACTAAAAGGACCCCTAACTTGAATGTTAAACGACTATAAACACCCAAATTTAGTATATCTTTTATATTTTATTATTTATTTATATTACATTAAAAACTGACACTCTTTCACATTGAAAGATTATGACTTTTCAGAAGAGTTTTGACTTTTGAAAAGAATTGTGACTTTACCAAAGGATTGTTATTTTTTCGATGAATTGTGAATTTTTCGAAGGGTTGCGACTTTTCTGAAAAGACACAATAAAAACTTGTTTATACCACCTTTATTGGCTATACATAGAGGGATTTCCTCTCATTTTTAAATGTACTGCCTTAAAAGCATGAACTCCCTAACTTGAATATTAAATTACTATAATACCCCCCAAAACAAAAAAGGTTGTGACTTTTCAAAAGAGTTGTGATTTTTTCAAAGGGTTGTGACTTTTCAGAAGTGTTCTGACTTTTTCAAAGAAGTGTGACTTTTTTGATGAGTTGTGACTTTTCCAAAGATTTCTGACTTTTTTTGAAGGATTCTAAATTTTCTGATAAGGCACAATAAGAACTTGTTCATATTTTCCTTTGTTGGCTATAAATAGAGGGATTCATCTCATATATATATACACACACACACACTACCTTAAAAACATGAACTCCCTAACTTGAATATCAAATTATTATACTACCCCCAATTAAAAACACCCCCTAATTTAAACGTTAATTACTATAATATCCCCAAACTGAAACACTCAATTTATTATATATTTTATAATTTATATTATATTTATTTATCTATTTATATTAACAGTAGGCACATTTTCACAAGGAAGATGTAACACTTCGAAAATTTCTAAGCGAAGACCCGAATCATTCTATAACACCTCTCAAACCTACTCTTAAAATTTGAATCGTTTGTGTAACACTTCGGACTTCAATAAAGGCTATAGTGAGTTAACGAGCAAGTTGTAACACCTCGGAATCGAGAAGGATAGAAAAGGGGCCTAGCAGGCAAGTCAAAAACCCAAAATTGGGCCATGGGACCCTCCACGGATCCCTTGACGGGCCGTGAAGGGGACCACAACCCGTTATGAGGCTCGTGAAAGCTTGCCAGAATTGCCAGGGCCAGCGTCCCTCCCACGAAGGCCTAGACGGCCCGCGGTAGGGGTCATCAAGTGGCCCACCAGGAAGGGGTCTCTCCCCTTGCCACTGGTCAAGGACCTCAACGGCCATAACGGACCGTGGAATCTTTAATGGGCCGTGAAGGCCATCGTGAGGCGCAGAGTTTGTCTCGACCTAGGGTACACCCTAGAAGTAACATAGCGTACTTGACCCCGAAGGGGTCTCATACAACCTTAGCATATCATAACATAAGATGATAGAAAGTACGCAAATTTTAAAAACTTTATCCATACAATCGAAGTCTTTTATAAAAGCAAGCGGAAATCTTACTACACTTTGTCTCAACCATCTAAACTCAACTTTGAATAAAACCTTTGGGACACAACCCATACAATAGTCTCAAAACGTGAAAATAAAAGACAAAGGAAATAGTGGTTTTGTCCTCGAAGCTATGATGACTCACCAAGTTGTCATTTCCTTGCTCCTTAGAAACTTAGCCTCAAGAATGGAACTTAAATCTCCGAACCCTACATTTGATAAGAATGTAGGTAAAGTATGCGTTAGTACAAAAGTACTAAATATGATAGCTAGCATAACATCATAAGAGCATAATATCACAAGGGTTAGTCAACATAAGACATAATCCAATACTTCATGAAACATCAAACTATAAGCATAAGAGACAATATCATAATCATAAGTATGGTCTCCAACATAAGCATCATATAAGCATTATTTCACCCTTAGTCTTTCATATCATAAATGAACCATTTCAAGTAAACTCAAAGCATACTTGTGCAAGACATGGACAAGACTCCACAATCCCATCCAAGGTAAGTATCCCTTTTGGTCATCATAAACATAGTCCATATCACTAGTCAAGTCTTAGGCTCTCATAAGTAGCTTCAAGTCATACTTGTGCAATGTATGAGTAAGACCCCATAATCCTTCTCACACTAAGTACCACCTTATGCCATCATACTGTCACGACCCAACCTACCGGGGCCGTGCGGGCACCTACTCTAACACCTAAGTAGGAGAACCCCCATATACCAATATTTAAAATATGAGTAAAATTAAAAAAAAATGGGTATAAATGAAATATCAGAGTTTCATAAATAAGATCTTTTAAACAATTCTGGGTTAAGACTTGTAAATTAATTAACACCCCCAAGAATCTAGTCTAAACAAGTATAAGAGCTACTAAGAGTACAAAGCCAAACATGATAATTAAAAGACGTAGCTCCCACCATGCGGAAGGAAAATACAAGTTGTTGGATATTTCTTTGTCTTCACCTAATGAGACATCACCGACCCTGCATTCAAACTATGGGAAAAAGGCATAGGAAGAGTAGTATCAGTACAAAACCACACATACTGGTAGGCATCACTAGTCAATCCGACGCCCACTGCATAATATAAGAATTCAACTAGTATGAACATGCAATAAGACGACTCGCTTCTCCACCTTTACCCTTTCTCGAATACCTCAGAATTACACTAGCATCCTTACTACTAACCTCCATCTCAGTCCACATACTTACTAGGCTCTTGATCATAACCTAACCATTCTAACTCATAGAAGAGCCCACAATTGAAATTACAAATGTTGCCTTGAACAAACAATCACACGCGACATACCCTTGCCTTCTCTTTATCTTACCCAGTCCCTGCCACATGACACCTTTTATCAAGGCTTCCCAACTACCAACCACGAATCCCTTTATTTCACAGAGGAAACTACCTAAGTATTTCCATCATGTACACTACCCCCACTTGTCACCATCGCAACACACGAACAACCTTTCCTCTCACACGTTACCGACCCTTGAACCCTTCCAGTTTATTCAACAAAGAGATACACAACAAGTTTACTCGACATAGTAGAACAATCAGCTATATGTCATTATAATCATTTAACGATTCTGGGAAATACAATATCAATTATTACTTACGAACAATGGAGCATTTCACAATTTTCAAGATATGCAGTTATGTCAAGTCAATGGTCATCTCATGGAATCCAAGCCCAAACTGTTAGCATACCGGAACGTGGTACCCGATCCAATGTTTATGCCGAAACATGGCAACCGATTCATATATTTATGTCGGAACGTGGAAACCGATCCATATATATATACCAGAACGTGGCAACCGATCCAATGTTAGTGTGTCGGAAAGCAACACCCGATCCATTCAACAAACCACAATCACAATCACAAGGTACATTCTCATAGTCATACAATCCAGTCATGATTCATGACATTCATCATTCATCTATCCTCATTTTACAAGTAGTGTGGTCCATAGTGCAACATTCGCATACATACACATATTATAATGAAGCAAGAACAACACATATCACACAATCATGAAAGCACAACCATCACAATGAAGCATTCATCAATGCATGACACCAAACAATAACTCGACCATCTCTAGCCCTAGTTCGTCTTCTAAGGCTTTGTTCTATGAATTAAGTCATCTTCTCCTCGGTGCATGAAGGTCTACGCATAAATGCTACCATTGATTAACATTATACTACGCAGTGAGTACATGTTTATAACTACTCAATTAATAAACCTAGCCTACCTGGGTGCCAAGCAGCTGCACGGAATTATGGCTGCGATTCTGGTTTCCGAACTTCGTGACGGTGATCTTGGCTGGAAATCTACAATCCCTCGACCTCGTTACACTAGAAATCTCCTTCTCCCTCCTTCCCAAGCTTAAAGTAGCTTTTTGAGGGTTTCTAGGGTGGTTTACGTCTAAATTAGGTATTTTAGAAAGAAGAAAAAAATAAGATTTCACGTTATTTACATTCTGTCTCACCTATCCCGCTCTAGAGCCAGCTTACCCCGCTATGGCGCCGCCGCCCTAGCGGCATTTGGACCACCCTGGCAGGACAGTGGCCCAATAATTTCTTGAAGTTTTGCTTTTACTTAATAAAGACTATTTGGGTCGTTACAATAGATACCAATTTACCCCTCGTTCGTCCCCGAACGACTAGCATAGATCATCACCCGCCCTATTTCAGAGTACTTTAACTAATGATCTGGCCCATTACTGCACCACGACGGATGGTGACTTTTCTAATATTTGGCACACGAAAGGTACTATACTCAAAGGACCAGATGGAATTTGAGGCAACATACAAAGAAGGAACATGTCCAATTTTTCACAGTCTGACACCGTCAGGGCGGCAACCCTTCAGCTAAAGCGGGGCCGCTGTGGTGAGGCATCTCCCGTTGTAGCAGGATATTGGAAATAGTAAAGGGGGTAAGGAAGGGGAATGGTTTCCCCATTTCATCATCTTCACTTACACTAACACCTAAAACTCTCTCAACTAATTTATCACGAACGTCGAAAACAAGGTAATGCTCATGATCCTTACTCTCTTTACTTTATTACATTCTTAATTACGAATGCATGACGATAACTGATTGATTAGGAAGCCTTGGGGGTAGTTATTTAAAACTTTGAACACAGGTTGCTTGATTTTCTTAGGAAAATGTAGCATAGATCCTCCCCTTACGTCCCCAACGTCTCTACAACGTCCTTGGCATAAGGATTTCGCAAAAATACGGTCAAATCGATACCAAAATAGGTTGGGGAAGTTGGAAGGTCTTCTTGGCATAAACTTGAATTTGGACCTCATTTAGGGGTTATTTTGCAAAAATAATTGCATATTTAAGTACTAGGGGACTTTATATATACTCTAATATGCTGAAATTTTGTTGAAAACGAGGGTTTTGGGATGAAAAGGTGCCATGATCGTGCATGGTGTTCGTCCCAGATGAAGGCCGCTTTGGCGACCTGCATCCCTCTATAGCGTCCTCCATCATCCTGCTCTGGCGGGATTTTGGCCACTGTGGCAAGACATAGGAAACTAGTGGCCTATATCCCTAAAAGATAGAAAATTTTCTTTTCCCCTTGAACAAATATTGTCTACTCCCATCGAGTTCTAACGTGTATTTTTCATAACTTGCAGGTTTATATAATGTCATGTCTAAATGAGGAAAATTTGCCTTTTATCCGATTTACCGACATTGCTAGTTGAGAAAGATTCCATGACTTTCGGAACAACAAGTTTTGCTGTGAGAGGGGCTTTGTCTTACTCAAGCTGGAGGAAAAGGAGCCTGCCTTTTATGCTTGCCTGATGGAGTTCGGGTGGGCTCTACTGACCGAGGCTCCCCCTGCTGAACGTGCCGACAGGGTGATGGAGTTTTATGCCATTCTACCTACCGTTCGCTGGGATGACCCTCACCCCATCATCCGCATCCGAGGAGTTGACATCCCTCTGAACACCACTGTCATAAATGAGGTATTAGAGTTGCCCGAAGTCTCAAATGCGGAGTACGAGGCCAAGCTGAGGGAGATGGATCTGGGTTGGCTGAGGGACACCCTGGTGGAGCCTGCATGCCGAGACATAGTTTATTGGCCTACTACGGAGGGTATCACTAGCGCGGACTTTCTCTCCCGATGCTAAGAGGTGGCTACACTTGGTTACTAGGAGGATCCACTCGTTGGGCAATCGCACCAACGTGATATTTGCTCGGGCCTTGGTAGTGGCGTGCGTGGTGCATGGAATTGCATTGAATGTGGGGCGCAAATTATCTCAGAGTGGAAGATGTTCTATCGGGGCAACAAAAAGGCCTTCTCCTTACCCGGACTAATGACTGCGCTATACAAAAAGGCGGGGGTGCCCCTCTTAGATACAGATGAGGTACTTCCTATGGATCCCCTCTTTCACCCCCTTTTGGTTAGACAAGACTCTACTTCTCAGAGCAAAAGGATGAGGACGGACAAGGCCAACAACAGTCAGACGGCTGCGGAGTCGGACGACGAGGGAGGCGAAGACACTCGTCCCACCCGGTCCCGGCCTCCACTCTCAGGTGTACGGGTAGAGGAGGACCTGGCTGTCGTCTGGAGGAAATTGGGGCGCGCGCTACTTTGCTAACACCACTCAGGTTCCACCCAGCACTGCCTTAGAGGTTGAGATGCTCCGACGCGAGTTGTACCAGAAGAGAAGGAAGGGTCTGGAGAGGGATCGTCTGATGGTTCGAATATGGAAGGCGATGAAGATCATGTTCACCTGCGTCGTCCCTGGACATGAGATTCCCATAGTCAGATGGGAGATTTTTAGCATTTTACTTTCATGGACGAGGCCGTAAACGACTTGGTGCCCCCGGAGGATCTAGACTCTGATGATGACACCTCCCAGTCCCAGGGTTCTTGATTGGGTTTCTGTCCCTCTTGGGCATGTATTGAAAAAACTTTATTTTACCTTTTCATTTTTCCTAAGTTTTTATAGCACGTGGATGCTAGTTTTCTGCTGTTTTTCGCAGTACATAATCAATTTCTAAGTTTTATAATCTATTCTCGATTTGCTAAACACTGATTGAATTGTAGGGGTTAGCCCGGATACCATTTGGGGTTTATTTGGGTAACTTAGGAAAATAGAGGAGGCGGGTTGAGGTTCTGCCTCGCCCCGTCCCGCTCTGGTGGCCTCGCATTATGATGCTTATCGTGACCAACGACACTAACCTACGGTATGAGTGTCTACGATCGTCTATAGTATAGTAACCCAACTAAAGGTTGGGGTCGTGTCCCAAGGGAGTGGTTTTGAGAATTGATAGAAAATATAAAATTAAGCTCTAACTAGTCGTAGCTAAAGACATTAACGAACAAAAACATGGTAAATTAAAGGAGGTGACACGAAAGTGTCAAATATCAATTTGGGGTTTTTGCACAAGTAGTAAAAATAGCAAAAATTAACAAGAAAATCAAGTATGGGGAAATGTTCTTGGGGTGTGACCGCAATACAAGTTGAGATAAGTAGTTGGGTACATGCTTTTGAAAGGAAATTTGTAAGATAATAGTGACTAGGCTAAGCTTTAAATGGAAATAAGTTCCCTCTCGGGCAACTTACCCCGTTTCAAATGCGTTCCTCTTGGACACCCATTTGCCGCATGAAGAACAGCCTACACCTTACCCCACTCACTCTCTCGAGCTGAGTGTTAGGATATGGGACTAGGGCCACCCTCTCAGGCTGAACCTCATGTCGACCTACTCCTTATGTCATCAGTCTAGTGGTCTTGGTTTCGCGACCTCCCTCTCGGGCAAGCTGAAAACACATGGGTGACTCTATATTTGCAACTACAAACCTTTTAGATTAAACTAAATCCACTAGGTGAAATCACCATTAAACTACATCTAACCTATCAGCAAGCAAGACCCAACAATAATATCAACACATATTTGCTAAATCACACCCCAAGAATGGATTTTTTAGCCACACATCAAGAAAAAACAAAATACACCTAAAATGATAGTAAAATCAAATGGGTATAAGAAATTAAACCTTGATTTAAGCAAAGGAAGAAGAATGGAGAAGACCCATTTCCAACTTGGGGAAGATGGAATCCTTCTTTCTTCAAGTCTCCCAAAAACCCTCTCCAAACTTGAGAAAAAAATATCCAAAAAGTACTATTCTATTATGGGAATTAAAATAAAAGTTTGACTCCCTAAAATTAATAATAAGTTCAGTATTTATAGACTTTAGAAAATAGTGCTGGCAGATCTTTTGGCGAAGTTAGTCGATGTCGCCGAATGACTCGGCGACTCGCCCTTCTTCTGTTTCATCGTTGTTTCATGCTTGCCTTCAGCATCTTCACGTTCTGGACCATTGGGCGGTATAGTACTGCATCACGAAACTATTCGGCGAAGCGCCGACTGCTCTTTTTATCGCCTTTTTTATCCTTTTCTTTCAGGGCTTTGCATACTGGAACAAAGGGCGGAGTCTGTCCTTTCAGCGAATCGCCAAAGTTTCTTGGCGATGCTCATGCTTCAACTTCTTCGTTCTTTTCAGCCTTTTTGTTCCTTTATGCGCCTAAGTGTCCATGCTTCCACTAAACTTCAAATACCTGAAACTTAAGAGTTTTCATCAGATATTGAGACAAAATAAGCATTCGAGGACACTAATTCTATCAAAATAAAACTCTAAATGAGTCCAATTTGTGGACTCATCACATTGGCGGGAAAAATCCCGCCCCAGCGGCCATAAAGGAAACAGAACCCCTGCCAACAATTTTTCTGGGGTTCTTTTCTTTTCCAAGTTCTCCCAAAGGTTCCCAGCTATAACATATGCATTATTAGAGTACTCCCCTTATCTAGGATAGTCGATGTCTACCCCGAGTCAATCTCAACGATACCCAATCCAACTCATTCTCCTTAATTTAATCACCACAACCCACACATCCCCAGGCTACACCCAATCACTCACACGGTTATTACTCAAGCGCAAGACACGTCTAGATTTCTCTTACGAATCACCTCGTAATCATCTAGACCCTTGCGTCGAACTTAGGCATGACCTTCTTCTCACAATGAGTTTCATGATACTCAGGCATTTAAGACTTGCATAACTTCAACAACTAGGCCAACATATTGCACATATCAAAGTTCGGACACATATTTATAGTGCACATAATCACATTATCACATTCAAGCAATTACAACTTTACCTTCGCAGTTGATTCAGATAATAAGAAGCACGCGTTCACAGTTAATTCGAATGTCAAGAAACATGCATTCACAACTTCCAAGATACAATGCACAAACAAGTCCAAATTACTAGTTAGTTCGTATCCATGGATGGCCGTTTCCCGTCATCCATGCAATTACACAACCCTTAGGGCCAGATACCAATTGGAACCTTCTCAGTTCCAATTTTCCTTGCTTGTGGCCCCTCAGTCATGACCAACGTCCAATTTTCTTTGTTGAGATACCAATTGGAATCGGAAGATACCAATTGGACCTAACTCATACCACAAGCGACACTCCCACGAAAGGAGAGAAAAAATGGAACAATTTCCAAGAATGCTTCCTAGCTTCCTGAATATTAGATGTGGAGTCAACACACCAATCTGCATAAGTCTAGTTCACATTTTACTCTTATACTGGAGACCGGTAATCTGGGCTCTGATACCAATTTGTCATGACCCAATTCACCAGGCCCTGTTGGAACCTACTCTAACACCTAAGTAGGAGAATCCCCATATCCAAAAAATTTAAAACATGCAGAAAATTAAAGAAACATGGAGATAAATGAAATATCAGGGTTTCATAAATAAGAACTTTTAAACAATTTCAGGTTAAGACTTGTAAAGTAAATAACACCCCTAAGGATCTAGTCTAAATAGGTACAAGAGCTACTAAGAGTAGAAAACCAGACATGATAATAAAAAGACACAGCTCCCACCATGCGGAAGGAAAATAGAAGTTGCTGGAGATTTCTTCGTCTTCACCTAATGAGACATCACCGACCCTGCATCTAGACTATACCAAAAAGGCATAGCAAGAGTAGTATCAGAACAAAATCACATGTACTAGTAGGCATCATCGGTCAACCCGACGCCCATGACATAATATAAGAATTCAACTAGTAAGAACATGCAATAAGACCACTCGCTTCTCCACCTTTACCCTCTCTCGAATACCTCAAAATTACACTAGCATTCTTACTACTAACATACATCTAAGTCCACCTATTTACTAGGCTCTTGATCATAACCTAACCATTCTAACTCATAGAAGAGTCCACAATTGCAACTACCAATGTTCCCTTGAACAAACAATCACACGCGACATACACTTGCCTTCTCTTCATCTTACCTAATCCCTGCCACATGACACCTTTTATCAAGGCTTCCCAACTACCAACCACGAATCCCTTTCTTTCACAGAGGAAACTACCTAAGTATTTCCATTATGTACACTACCCCCACTTCTCACCATCGCAACACACATACAACCTTTTCTCTCACACGTTTCCGACCATTGAACCCTTCCAGTTTATTCAACAAAGAGATACACAACAAGTTTACTCGACATAGTAGAACAATCAGATATATATCATCATTATCATTTAATGATTCTGAGAAATATTGTATCAATTATTACTTACGAACAACAGAGAATTTCACAATTCTCAAGATATGCAGGTATGTCAAGTCAATGGTCATCTCACGGAACCCAAGCCCAAACTGCTTGCATACTGGAACGTGGTACTCGATCCAATGTTTATGCCGAAACATGGCAACCGATCCATATATTTATGCTGGAACGTGGAAACTGATCCATATATTTATACCAGAACGTGGCAACCGATCCAATGTTAGTGTGTCAGAACGCAACACCCGATTCATTCAACAAACCACAATCACAATCACAAGGTACATTCTCATAGTCATACAATCCAGTCATGATTCATGGCATTCATCAATCATCTATCCTCGTTTTACAAGTAGTGTGGTCCATAGTGCAACATTCGCATACATACACGTATTATAATGAAACAAGAAGAACACATATCACACAATCATGAAATCACAACCATCACAATGAAGCATTCATTAACACATGCCACCAAAAAATAACTCTACCATCTCTAGCCCTAGTTCATCTTCTAAGGCTTTGTTCTATGAATTAAGTCATCTTCTCCTCGGTGCACGAAGGTCTACGCATAAATGCTACCATTGATTAACATTATACTACGCAGTGAGTACATGTTTATAACTACTCAATTAATAAACCTAGCCTACCTGGGCACCAAGCAACTGCACGGAATTATGGTTGCGATTATGGTTTTCAGCTTCGTGACGGTGATTTTGGTCGGAAATCTGTAATCCCTCGACCTCCTTACACTAGAAATCTCTTTCTCCCTCCTTCCCAAGCTCATAGCAAGTTTTTGAGGGTTTCTAGGGTGGTTTACGTCTAAATTAGCTATTTTAGGAAGAAGGAGAAAAATAGATTTCACATTTTTTACATTCTATCTCGTCTATCCCGCTCTGGCGCCAGCTTAACCCGCCGTGGCGTCGCCGCCTTAGCAGCATCTGGCCCGCTCTGGCGGGACATTGGCCAGTAATTTCCCAAAGTTTTACTTTTCCTTAATAACGACGGTTCGTGTCATTACATATATCTACTCACCTTCTTAAGATCTCATCCTTAACTTAATTCTCATAACCAATGGAATCTCTGACCTTTAGCCAATCATAACAAGGAATACAACTATAGCACAATCTTATCTAAACATACATCATATAAGAGAACACTTCCTTAGGCAACCTTAAGTTATACTTGTGCAATGCATGAATAAGACCCCATAATCCTATCCATACTAAGTACCACTTTTAGGTCCTCATAATCATGCTCCTTAGTTGGAAACTAGTCCCTCTCTTTAAACCTTAGAACCCTATAAGGTACTTCCTTAAGCACATCTTAGCTCTTTATTAGGTTAAACCCTAGGAGATACTTCTTTAAGCATGTCTAGGTTCATTATTAAGATGGACCCTATGAGATACTTCCTTAAGCATGTCTAAGTCCATTAATTCTTTTGAACACTTAGAGATACTTCTTCAAGTATGTCTTAGTTTATTGGATATGGAGATTGCTACTAGAAACCTTAACTCCACTAAGTGAAGGCTTCATCTCATGAGACCTAACTTTGGGAAAACCCACACACTACTATGTAAGAGTTCCCCCTTTAACTTGGATAGTCCCCTCATCAACTAGGTGTGGTTCTCCTTTCAACTTGGAGCCCAGACCCTACCTTGTATAACACTCCATCTCATTGTCAATACCCACTAGGGGTCAAGCATACATCCCTAGATTCACTATTAAGCCTTGCTTAATATTCATGTCTCATGGAAGAATGTCCTTGACAATCAATCCATGTTCAAGTGATTCTATTACTTTATACATTCAAGTATTCATAAGGTAGGTTAGGTGAGTATAGGCCTTTGACCATAATTCTAACTATTAGACTTCTATTCATCACATTAACTTTACTCTCAAAGCCCTAGTGATTCAACATTCATGACTACAAGCCTTACTTCAAAGCTTTAGTTCATACAATCATCATACATATCTAGGTTTCATGACATTCTAGTCATAAGCTTCTTCTTTAATCAATTCTAGTCATAATTCACCATATAAGTTCAATCTCAAGATTTACTAGTCATAATTCATCATATATGCTTCAATCTAATTCAATTCATGATTACATGCTTCTATTCTTGAACTATTACTATACAATTCATCTATTCTAGAAGATCAATCTATAAACCCTCAATTTCCCCTTTCATGGCATAAACCCACATAAAACCAATTTCATCAATTAGACTAGGGTTAAACATGGAAAACATATGAATTCATCATAATATCATGATTCAATACTAAAACAATCATAAACAAGTATTATCCACTTAATTGGAATCATACTTAATACTACCCACAACATAGGAAGAAGCCTTAGCTAGAATTGGGTTTTATCTTCACAATTGGGGGAAATCTAGGGGGCTCTATGGATGGAAGAATCCATGGATGAATAAGCTATCATACCTTAATTATAAATCCCTCACGAAGCTTGTATCAATGGAGGAAATTGACCTAGCTTGACCCTCTCTTCTTCTTCTTCTTGGGTTTTTTAGAGAGAGGATTTTTGAGAAGATGAACTTTGAGATCTTTTGGGGTTTTCGAATTAATGACTTAGTTAGGGTGGTTAATGACTTAAAATAGTTTATATAGGTGTATAAAGTCCATACAAAATGACCCCCACTTAAAACCAACTAAAAATGAATTTACTAAAAGACCCCTCACTAGGAAACCCACCCCCAAGCTCCACGATAGGGCTCACGAGCCGTGGTCAAGACCACGACCCGTGGTCAAGACCACGACCCGTGGTCTTGCCTGTGATCCTTGGGCAATGGCTATGGCTCGGTTTCTTGGCCTCCATAATGCTAAGGCATGACCACGAGCCTTCCCACGAACCGTGGTCAAGACCACTGGCAGTAAAGTGGCTCGTGGTCCATGGTCCAGTGACTTGGCCCCAAGGACCTTCCTCCCACAAAGCTAAGGCACCTTCACGAGGCCTCCCACGAGCCGTGGTCAAGACCACTGACCGTGGTGGTAGCCGTGAAGTTGGGGCAGTGCTTGCCAAGGTTGGGGCAGCCTTGGCCTTTGGCTTTTAGCCTTGACTTTTGTAGCGCTCAACTAAACCCTAGATGGTCTACAAAGCTACGGGAAGTCATTTTACGATTCTAACCCTTGCTTCAAACGCTAAAACCTTCATGTAAAGTTCTAGTTTAGTCTACAAATTTCCGGAATGTTACAGTGTAGTCCGTCAATTTGAAGTCAGCGACTTTTAAGTCTTTTACTAATTATTTTAATTCAATACCATGTCGTTTTACCTTTTACCCAAAGTCCTATATAAAAAATTTTAACCCCAAAACCACCCAATTCAATTCATTCTCTCAAATTTCTAA
This sequence comes from Solanum verrucosum, assembly GCF_900185275.1. Classification (NCBI taxonomy): domain Eukaryota; kingdom Viridiplantae; phylum Streptophyta; class Magnoliopsida; order Solanales; family Solanaceae; genus Solanum; species Solanum verrucosum. The sequence goes on from NW_026020357.1 coordinate 884,010, forward strand.
AAGAAGAACAAGTTCATCCTCTTTAATATTTCTCTCTCTAGAAGCTTGGAGAAGAAGACTAGGGTTTTCAAGACAAGTCTCCAATTCCACCATTGAATCCAAGTTTGTGGCATTGAGGTATGATAGTATTCATATATGGATCCCTTTCCTCCATAGAGTTCCTAAATTCCCCAATTTTGAAGTTAGAAATTTCCAATTGAAGTTAGGGTTTTCTTCTATGTCATGAGTTCCTTTTTAGATTGATATAATTGATTGTTTTACAAAGTATTATGCAAGAATTAAGGTAATCTCATGATTTTAAGATTAATCCCCATGAACCCATGCTTAACTCATGTTTTATAGATTTTCATGAAAGCGGGTTTTGAACTATTGATTAACGTTTCAAGGACACTTCATCCAATTCTAAGTGTCAACGATCGCTAGTTAGTATAAAACCTAACTAAATGAGTTGGATTCGAATCCCACAGGGAGCGGTACGTGTTTAAGAGTCAATCGGGAAGTTTGAACATGATCAAATCAGTCATGGGAATAAAAATTATCGAATAAAGACATAATTCAAATCAGGGGGTGACACGAATGTCAAATATGGGGTTTTGGTTTGAAATTATCAACTACAAATAGTGGCAAACAATATGAAATAGCAATAATGAGACTGTTTGTTGGGATGTGATTATAGGCTAATATAGACAAACGAGTAATTGCAACTATTAGAAAATAGCTAGATATTAGTGAGTAAGCTAGGCTATAGAGGAGATAAAATTTCTCTCGAACAATTTACCTCGAATCAAGTTGATTTCTCTCGAACATCAACAAGCATGAAAAATAAGAACAACCCACACCTTAGTCCATTCACTCTCTCGAGCTGAATGTGTGGGATTGAGTTTATGGTTCACTCTCTCGAGCTGAACCCAGGTCAACCCAATACCCACAGACCATCGATCAATAAGTTTAGTTTTAAAAACTCTCTCTAGAGCAAGCCAAAAATACAAGGGTAGAATTGCATTTGCAACTACAATCCTTAAATTAAACCACAATTAATGATTGAACTCACTTCTAAATAGCATTTAAACTAACAATTAGCAATACCCATAAACTAAATCATCCCATAATCACCTAATCACACCCCCAAGAATTGAAGTTTTAGCTAGACATCATAAAAAGGTAAAAACAGTTACCAAATTGATTATCCATCAACTGGGTAAATATAGATTAGTCCTTACAATGCTCCAATTCGAAGAATCTCAAAGATCCACTTCCAATTTCTCAAAAGTGAAAAACTTTAATTCTTCAAAGCTTAGAAAAAACTAGAGAAAACTGCTCACCAGTTCAAAACTCAATAATAAACTAAAAATATATGAGCAAAGATACTAAACTAAATGTTCAAAAATGAATAGTCGCCAAAAATGTGCTGCGAAGAGTCACTCGGTGAAGTAAGTCGGGCTCGCCGAACCACTCGGCGAGCCGCCCTTTGGTCATTTCCATCTCCCTTCTGCCTTGGCATTCAACATCTTCAAGGTCTATAACTTTGTTGATCCAACACTGCATCGCGGAACCACTTGGCGATCCACTGACTGATCCTTTCTCTCGCCAACTTGCTTCTTTCCTTCAGGGTTTTGCACACTAGAACTTTAGGCGGTCAAGTAGCCATTCGGCGACTCGCCAAGTGGACTTGACGATCACCAGGCTTGCTTTTCTTCATTCTTTCATCTTGCTTTGTTCCTTTTTGCAAATTAGTGTCCTTGATTTGTTCCTCAATCCTTATACCTAGAAATCAAGGGTTTTACATTAGTTATTGACACAAAATAAGCATTTGAGGACACTAAATCTTATAAATAAATCCCTAAATGAGTCCAAATCTCGGACTCATCAACTATGAAGGGTGAATTATGGAAATATGGATGTTCTTATGAAATGTGATATGAGTTGCTTTGAGAGTAAAGCATAAAGTGTTGTTGTTGTTGATTGTTATGAAAGGGTTTCTGACATAATTACTCAATACATGAATATGAATTATTCTAAGGTTGAAAGATCTTCTCACCTAAAATGAATCAAAGATAAGGATCTATTCTAATGATGAGGCAAGATGTGATTACCCATGTCCTCTAATGAAAGACAAAGGTCGATTACCCATGTCCCCATAGTGTAGGGCAAGATACGATTACCCATGACCCTTAAAGATAAGATGAATATGATTAATGACTATTCCGTGGGAATTAAGCTTAGTACCGAGTGGATAAGTGGCGATTACCCGTGTCCCATAAACTATGTGCTAACATAGGTTGTCTAGATAGACATTAGCTAGTGGATCCACATAAGCTAGATGTTCATGGTTCTTACCTTGGCAAGTGAGATCACCTCTTTTCGGTGTAGAGAACACCGAATTCCATGTTATAACTCACATGGTCTCTATGTTGGTTAAGGCTAGTTTCCCACGACAAGCATAATGATGAACTAAGGTTACTTCAAGAAGTATTTTTACAAGTGTTCAAAATATGAGTTTTACTTGCATTTGACCATGATTATTATAATGTTTTCTAACCTTTTTCTTATGGTTTTAACTTGGTCTTTGCATGGCATGAAATATCTTTTTTAGCATGATTTTACATCTCTATGCATTGCTATCATACTTGGTACATTTTTGTATTAACATATACTCTTGCCTACATCTTTCTAAATGTAGGGTCCAACGTTCCAGATTCGCATCTCCGTGGCTAGAGATTACTTAGTAGATATTGAAGATTGGTGAGTCCTCATGTTCTGAGGACGAAGCCTTTATTTCATTATATCTTTACTTTCAAATATCTTATGTGATATCAGGGTTACGTCCTGGTCACTCTTAATGTAGTAGATGGATATTGAGACTATGTAGACTTTCGCTTCGTTTTATTGAACTCTTTAAGGTGAATTGTCTTTTAAATCTCTTGATTTTCTATTATCTTGTTCATGTATGTTAAGTGGCTTGTGTAGGGCCTCTCAGGGTCCTATACACCATGTTACACCTAGGGCATACTTTGGGTCGTGACACAAGTCCACAAGCCTAAACCAGGCTAGAGACCCTTCATGAGACCCTAAATGGTCTGTTTACAAGTGTACGAGCCGATAAGTTATCCCTCATATTGGGTGGTATAGTAATCCCGAGATAACTTATCCCGGGATAAAATAGGTAAATGAAAAATATGTCCCTTTAAATCCTTTTTATACATCATTTTTCACATTTATGTATATTTACATTTTTTTTAATACCATGTATAATAATATTTACTACTCCTTATTTTTATGATAATTATACATATTTTTCTATTAAAAAATTATACTATATAAATATAATTTTTATTTATGAATTTATTTGACTAATTCTTATGTTTATTTTATTTTGATTACTCATAAATTTTCTTCTCTTTAATAAACTTAAGAGGGAAGTTCTATTTTTAAGCTAAATAAGAAAAAAGTTATATTTTTAAATACACATGGTACTTATCATGGGAATACATAAACAAAAATATTTAAGTTAAATAAAATAAAAGTTTTATTTTAAAAAATGAATAACTAAAGCTCGCAAAGAAAAAATTCAAAAGTTTAAATAAAGTGAAGGGTAATTTTGTAAACAAATAACTTGTTCTTAAAATTTATCAATATATATTATTTTGAATACAACAAACCAAACACTCAATAAGAAATAATCTCAGGACAACTTATCCCATCATAACTAATCCCAACATAACTTATTCCATCATAACTCATATTCAAACCAAACGACCCCTAAGGGAACTAAGTATTTTCCAAATATTTCATTTGTACATGAATAAAGAGAATATTATTTTGAAAAAAGTTAAAAGAGTTTTCAGAAAGATTGAGTACAGTGCAATTACCTCTTAAAGAGGCCTCTTTTGAGTAGTTATCTCAACCCGAAATATATTTTTACATTGAGCAAAAAGAAACCTTGTTTTCTAAATGAGTAATGAGTTTCAGAGATATTTCAGAGCAGTTACCTCTTTTAAGAGGATAGTTTGAGAAATTATCTCAAACCAGAGAAAGAGTATGTTTTATACATTTGAGCAAGAGTATATATTATTGGGAGTAGTATTGAGCACCGATATGGGGGAGAGTTTAGACAACTCACAGCCCCCATAAACCATGTCTTGCCAACATAGGTACAAGATCATACTTTTTAGATGAATCCTTATTGCTTAGTAGATCCACTTAGTTGAGAGGTTCTATATTTCGGCACGATATAAGACAGTTCTGGTAGCGTGGACAAGACGCTGTATCATCACGTAGCTCATAGTGATGGTTGTCGGTTAGAGAATCTCCCAATAGAGTTAAAGTGTATTTTTTTTTATATATCACTTATTATGTTGAGTTCAGAGATGAGAATGTATTTTGTAAAGCTTTAAATAATTTAACTCCTTTATTTCTTTACATTTAGATTGAGTACATTGTTATATATTACATTCCTTTCTTTAAGTTATTTCGCCTCAGCCATATTACATACTCGTACATTGAAATGTATTGATGTCCTACTGCATCTTTTTATGATGCATAAATAGGTGTTCAGGATCATCAACAAGTGCTCAATTGAGATCATTCTACACTCCAGACAGTTTCGGTGAGCTTCGTTGCATTCCAAAAGACTTCACATCTACTTTCAGTTTAGTTGTTTTGAGGCGTCGTGGACACCTATTTTAAACATTAGAGGCTTCATAGATGGATAGAGTTGAGGAGTCTCTCAGTGCTTTCTTTCCTTAAAGATGTTTTGCAAACTATTCTGATTATTGAAATGAATACTTTCAGACATTCGAGTTGAGTTTTATTTTGAGATCAAATTCTGTTTTAAGCCTATTATTGCTAAGTAGTCAGCATGCCAATGGTTCACTTGTGGATCAAGAATGGTTCTCGAGTGCCGGCCACGTCTAGGGTGTAGGCTCGGGGCGTGATAAAAGAGTTGTTACTTTTCCGAAAGGTTGTAAGTTTTTTGATGAGTTATAGCTTTTTTGAAGGGTTATGACTTTTTTGAACGGTTAAGAGTTTTCTAACAAGGACAATAAACACATGTTCATACTATCCTTTTTTACTACAAATAGAGGGGTTTAATGTACTCAATTTCTTCTTCTTTCATCTTGATTTTTGATTTGATCTTTTTATTATTATATATTATTATTATTTTTGAATATTTTGTATTTTATCTCTATTAGACCTTTTAAATTAAATTTTCTATAAAAAAATGTATTTTTATTTGTACTTAAAAAAATAGTTCAAATTGTTGAAATTTTAAAATAGTTATACTATTTAGTATGGGATACACGTGCAATACACATGTTTGAAACTAATACATAATAAATTATGATATTCACAATACAATTTTTTTTAATACATGCATAAGCATGATTAAGAATATAATTCCCCCTAAAAGTGTACAAAACTAAAAAAACATATAAATGATATTTTTACAAATAAATACTATATTTTAAATGTACAAATTCTATTCTTATACATTTAAAATGGAAATAAGTCATAATATAAATACACACTACTATAAAGAAAAGAAAAAGCAACAAATTATAGTATATTTCCATTTCAAGTGGGGACAAGAAGAAAGGGTCCCACATATTACACCTTCTTCCCCTGTCCATTTCCCTTTTTTTTTCTCTCTCCTGCACTTTTTTATCAGATTATATTTTTATTGATATTTTATTGTTATCAGAAACTCAACTATTCAACAGCATACAATCCTAAAAGAACCAATCCCCTTACCCTCACACACAGAGACAGTAGACACAGATTCTGAAAAAAGGTCCATCTTTTCTTGTTCAGGTTGTTTTGTTGTATGGTCTAAAAGCTGCTTGCTAAACAATAAATTAAAGGGTTTATCTAGAACTTGCTAATCTTTGTTTGGTCAGCTTCACAGTTTTTATATCAGGTAAAAATGGTTGCTTTATTGAAAATTCTTTTTTTTTTTCTATTCAAATGGGGTTGCTTGTTCTTCATATGGTGTTCTGTTGTTTGATCTGTTTGTGGGTTGCTGAAATTTTTGGATTTTCTCATAATTTTATGGCTCATTTTGAGAATTTTGCTGTTATGTGTGCTTTTTCATATTTTCTTGGAGTAGTTTTCTTTGTTCTTGTGTGAAAGTCTCTAAGTCTGCAGCTTGGGCTATATTCGACTTTTTTTCTTTGTTGGTTTAATTTCCCACCCACCCACCATATGTTTTGCTGCTGAATTTTTGTTTTGAATGGATTTGTGGTTGGTTTAGTTGATAGAGCTTTTCCCCAGCTCACATAATATTATTGAGTCCGGATATAGTAGGAGGGTTGCGGTAAGATCCTTTTAGATACTCAACTTAAATAGAGAAATAGGAAAAAGATCCCGAGTAATTGGAATTGAGAGATTGATAGATTTGTGATTGCCTGACAGAAAAAGATGTTGCTTCTTGCTGTAGCTAGTGATGCTTAGAAATAACTCGCCAAAGTTCTCCACCTTTTGTTTGATTCTCTGTTGTAACTTGTTTGTGGCAGCGTTCCCCTTTTCTGAGTGAAGTGGCATACTTTATCATTCACATTTTCTGTTCTCTGTAATAGTTAGTGTTCCATTTTAAGTGGAATTTTGATTTAGTGCTCCTTCGTTTTGCCTCTCTATCTCCCAAGGGGTAAGACTCCACTTGTGGGATTAAACTGTATATGTTGTTGTTGTTGCTATCTCGGTTTGAATTCTTCAATTTTCGTGAGAAGGTGGATTTTCATTTTGGATAAGCAAACATCACAGAATGTGAAAGATGTAGTTGTATTCTTTCTTAAAACTTCTTGCTTTTCATTTGGATTTTTATTAATGCAGATTCTGTTCCCTGGTACAGCATAAGCACAAATTGTTTGAGCAATCTGTATGTACGTGCTCAACTAGGAAGCAACTTCTATTGCTTAAATTCTAAACTTTTCTGCTGAAGAAGATTTACTGACAGTCTTTTTTTTTAAAATCTTAGATTACTGAGGAGAAGTGATGGGGCATATATGTGAATTCTGTGGGGAACAGCGGTCAATTGTATATTGCCGGTCTGATGCAGCTTGCTTATGTTTATCGTGTGATCGCAATGTGCATTCTGCCAATGCCCTTTCACAGCGCCATTCCAGGACACTTTTATGCGAAAGATGTAATTCACAACCAGCTATTGTTAGACGTGTTGAGGAGAAGGTTTCTCTTTGCAAGAACTGTGATTTGATTGGTCATGCTGGTTCTGGTACAGGTTCCATGCATAATAGACAAGCACTTAGTTCTTATACTGGATGCCCTTCCGCTGCAGAACTCTCTACTATCTGGTCATTTCTCTTAGATAACCCTTTAGGTGGTGATTCAACTTGTGAGAAGGGAATGGGTTCAATGAGCATCACTGACAACCGACCTACGGATAGCCGAGCTCCTCAAGGAACGTTCAGCTCTCAAGATGCATCTGCTACTGTTGAAGTGAGTGAAATGAATACCCCAAACAAATCAAGTGTATTGGTGGGATCCTCCATGCTTACTCTTGGCAACAAGCTAAACAAGGTGGAGCAAATTGTTGGATCTGTGAATTTTTCTTCATCAAAGGTAATCTAGGTTTTAAAAGATATATTATAATGAGAAGCTAATAATTCTTGCTGATATGTCGTGGATCTGATAGTTCTGTTTTCCTTGACTTCGATTTGATAGCAATGACGATCAATAAGTTAGTCAACCACTAGTGGGCTCATGAAGCTGAGGTTGTCTTGCACCTTGTTGTTCCTCTGGAATCTTTCAACAAACTTCAGCTTTGATTTTCCAGTGCCCAGCTCCTTTTTTAATGCTAATTGCTACCTGAGATTAGTGAAGTAGTAACAGGTCTAAAAATGTTGAGGAAGATGAACTGTAATTTATGATTCTTTCTTCTGCCTTATGGGAGAATTCCATATTCGTTTTCAAGCATTTGATTGCACTGCCTCATTTTATTATGTTATGCTTGAGAATGGTTATCCACCATGTGTGTTACCTTATTGCTGTTAAATCATTTGACACAAGATTTCTTGGAAGTTGCTTATGTTGTTATTATTCTTGCACAGGGCTGTTATTCTGGAGTAAAAGGCTCAACTATATATGAGGATGATCCATTCTCTCAAGATTTCAATATGGATGAAGTGGACTTGAGTTTTGAAAATTATGAAGAGCTATTTAGTGGTTCTCTCGATAATCCAAATCAGCTATTCGAGAATGATGATATTGATGGATTATTTGGGACGAAAGATATGTCAGTTTCTGATTCCAGCTGCCAAGATGCCAATGCTGTCGAGGTCATTCTTACTATTAAGTATTAACATGATTAGTTCTGCATCTGTTGAAATCCATGCAAACTTAGATTTTCTGAGGCTATATCAAGTAGTCATATTATTACATTTACTTTTGGCCCTATATAGGAATCATTTAGGCCTATGGGTGATTTTTATGCAAGGAGCAAATATAGAGTACTTTTAGTACTTTTTATCTTTACTATAATTTTGTATAATGTTAGCGTGAGATGAATTTAAATGGAGAAACATGGCCACTGAGGATACATATGGCTTACTCAACTTGTTTGGGACTAAGACGTAGTAGTTGTTCTCGAGAACTTCAACACTGCTAAGAGAGCATAATTCTTACCATCAGGAAAGTTTTCCACTGTCATCTAAAAATATGTGGCATGTGACTGACCCAATATTATCACATACATCTACTTTAAGATTCTAGAAACTAGATTATTTTGCATCATGAAGGATGTTTCCCTCCTAAATCACTTTGTGACATTGAGGATCCAGTTGATTATATCAGGCATTTTGTGTTATATTATGGGCAGGATTCACAAAGAACTAATTTCTCAAACCTTTTGATTCTCATACTTGGAAATTTCTTATTCTTGTGCTGTTTCTTCTTTTAGTTTTTGGTTAAGTCTCTGTTTTTGTTGCTAGAACTTTGACCAAAATGCCAAATATTGTGTATTTGGATGCATATGAATTTATAATGTGTGGTAGGTTTATGTTTTCGCTATGAGCAAAGGAAATATATGTGTTTAACTGTTAAAGCAGGTAGACCTCTGGTTCCCCTTTTCTAGTAAAAAATTATTGTGGACAAGAGTTGATAGAATATTCATTTGTATAGTTGATTTAAGAGTGTTAAACAACTTCTAGTGAAAATGCCTCTCCATAATGTTAACTGGATACATTATCTCTTAGCTTCCTTTTCTTTTGTATTCTTGTTTGTATATGAAGGTCCTTTTTTCTCTTATTAAAGGATAGGGATAGGGCTTGGTAGCAAACTAGTCAAGAAGCAGCAGATACATTACTTCCTAAATATTCATTCAAGTATCCATAATGCATAGATCTTTTTGCTCACTCCCTCCGATCCATCCCAGTTTATGCGTTCGTAACAATTTTACTATAAACTTCTCATTTTAACCTTATTGAGATGATTTACAGCCACAACTTCCATGACTTATTTTAGACAATAAGTTTCAAAAAGTGTTTCTTTCACTCTTAAACTCCATGCCCAGTCAAACACCTTCACATAAATTGAGACGGAGGCAGTGTTTTTTATAAGGTATTGATAATGCATAGATGTGGGAACTGTATTTATTGATAGCAGTTGAATCAATAACATGATATCCATTGTTTAGAAGTTGTCTGCTGGCAAGTGATTATAGACATTCTAAATCCATGATCGGATCTGGTAAAGATTGTATGATTCTGCACATGCAAATCCTTTTTTTTTTCGGGGATGAAACTGATTTGTTAAGATATTTCCACGAAATTCTTCTTCTTTTCTATGTTCCCAAGTATCAGGAGCTGATACTGATGAAAACTTTGGGTCGAGGCAAGATTGATTTAGTTCTGCCCATGTTTTGATTTTACTGCATGGATATGAAATAGATCCCACTTCCCAGCATCTGTGTTTATATTGGATGACACATCAGGAACCTAAACTGATCGTTATAGGATTCGTTAAGACCACTGAACGAGATTTTCCGATAGTGGGTCTTCTACTACACAAAAACATTAAAACATTCATCTCTGCCTGTTTTGCGGAAAGTCTTGCCTCTTATTTTCCTTTGAATGATCTGTGAGTGATTAATGTTCGTACATTCCATTCAAGTGTTCTGATTCAGTGTTCATCTTTTCGTCTGATTACTTTTGATATGATGAAAGTCTCTTTAATCATACCTAAACATGTTCACTTGAATCAATGAAAAATGTACCAGGGGTCATCAATTCGAAGGGTAATGACGATGCTTCCAGCATGTAGCAACGCAGAGTCTGCGGAATCCCTGATGAGCTGCAAAACAGAACCTACTGTTTACTTTGCGAGGCAAGCATCCATCCTCTCATTTTCTAACCTTGGGGGAGAGAGCAATGCCGGGGATTACCAAGAATGTGGTGCCTCGACAATGCTACTTATGGGAGAACCACCTTGGTGCCATCCATGTCCTGAAAGTTCATTGGCATCAAGTAGCAGAAGCGATGCTGTATTGCGCTACAAGGAAAAGAAGAAGACCCGCAAGTAAGTTCTCTTGTAATAACCAGTGGAACTTCACCCGCGAGTAGTATCCTTAATTCAATGCAGAAGAAATAGTGCTGTTCTAAATAGGAGTGTCTGGTTGTGCAATCTCTAGTTTCCTCTAACTTTTGGCTTATTCTCTTTGTTCACATCTTCTAATTGTCCGATCTCATGTGTAGATTTGATAAGCATGTGAGATACGCTTCTCGCAAGGCAAGAGCTGATGTTAGAAGGCGTGTGAAGGGACGTTTTGTCAAGGCTGGTGATGCTTACGATTATGACCCAGTGAACGAGACCAGAAGCTTTTGATTCCAACACTTATCACCATATATATTAGGAAACAAAGGACCGATATTAAATTGGGCAAAGCTGATTGAGGTATCGTGCCAAGGGATGAATGGAAACTTATTTCCTTAGTTGCTACGACATTGGATTGCAATGTCCAATCAAGGAAAGCTAGATGAGGAAATCAGAATATCCTCGGCTGCTTCACCGAAATCCAATTTATCAGCCAGAGAAAAGGAAAGAGATGAAACATGCAAACCTTTTTTTAACCAAGTGTGCTGCAGAGAATGGGACTCGGCCATTTCTAGAGGTACATGATCAGCTTCATTCCAGAAAGGATTCAGACTTCCCATCTTGGCTGTAATTATTTTGTTCATCGATTACACCACGTTTTCTTATATTGTTACCCCTCCAACTAGGTGGACGTTTACACATTTTGAGTCCCAAAATAATTCAACCGTACGTCCTTTCTTGTCTGAAGGACTGAGAGTTCCTTGGCAATTATGTTATGCTGTCATGTATAGTATGTGTAGAAGGGATAGAATGAATTGCGAAACGACAGATGAAACTTGCCTTTGTTAACATTTTTCCTAATTTGTTGTAGATAAAATGTATAGCATAGACAGTTGGAGCTTTGAGAGAGCAAACCATCACACTGCTATAATCTCCTCATATGTTAGTAACTATAATTCCTGGTAGTATCTGAATTAATTTGAGCGATAATGATCAAATTTAGGTGGAGATTCATATTCTTTGGTCTTAGAGCAGCAGGAAACCCTTTTTCTGTTGGATTTTTTTTTTTTTTTTGAAAATAATGCCCTTTAATAGCTAGCCCCCCCGTATAATTTGTTTGTTTTACTTTCCTTGTTGGTACGTTGCAAAAAATAATGTCTCTTTCCTTTTTTTGGCAACTTTTTAATGTCAACTTTCCACATGAGGTGTTTAAGATTACAAGTCTACATATCTTTAGTTTAAGATCACAAGATTTAGAAGTCTTCTTTAATTTGTTTGACTGATAAATTTATTTTAGTCTTAGCATATTTGACCAATTGGACAAGCCATGATACTAAAGTAAATATGATAAGGGATCTCTATAGACAAGTCCCTCTAAGCATCTAATTCGATCATATGTTTTGCTGTCCTATTTGTTAGTTGTGATGCCATAATCTGGTATGGAATATGGTTGCAAGAATATTTGGGACATAGAGATAAAATATTGATATATTTTATTTTAATAAAAGGGATATGTTTCTCTATTACTTAGTGGGATGAGCTAAGATTCACAAGTAAAGTAGAATGCTTTGGTACAAAATCCATAAAACACATCTACTAATTCATATGTATCTTCATTGTAGCCATTGAAAGAAAAGAGAATCTAATAAAGAGTTGTGAAGTACTAAGAAAGGAAAAACTTTAGTTATTTGATTCCTATAAGTGAATATGACATTTAGAAAGATGTGTTTAGTCATATAACATATTATATGTACATGTAACCTACATTTTTTGAGACAATTAAAAGGCGCTTTTTCTAGTTGGCACATGATCATCATTTAGAAATACATATTTTTAAATACATTCCACCTTATATTTAGTTTTTTTTCCCTTGTGTTATAAGTTCATTTCGATCACATTACACTTCATATATATATTTTGTGTGTGTGGAATATGATTTGATGGATAGGCAACAATTTGATGCACACTTCATATATATGTTTTGTTTGTGTGAAATATGATTTGATAGATAGGCAACAATTTGATGCAAAAAGAGATGAGAAGTTTGACTTTGAAGTCTTAGTAGAAGTCATTCACAAGTATTTGGATCGAGCTAATCCCTCAACGCTCAAGTATGCATGAAAAGAATTGAAAAAAATAATATGTTGCGAAAATTGTCTTGGTGTGATGCATAGGGTAGGTATTCTGTGCGCCACACTAGTGTAAATATCTACAAAACCTACAAAATTGTCTTGGTGTGATGCATAGGGTAGGTATTCTGTGCGCCACACTAGTGTAAATAGCTACAAAACCTACAAAATTGTCTTGGTGTGATGTATAGGGTAAATATCCTATGCGCCACACTAGTGTAAATATCTACAAAACCTACAAAATTTCACCTTGAACTTTTGGCTTGGTGAACACTTGAGGACTAACTATTAGAAAGCCGTCCTTCTTAACCAAAAAAACTTATTTTTGAGCCATCTTTTGGATACCAAAATCATACAAAATCTTACCATAGCAATGTCGTAAGTTAATATAATTGTCTATTTGGTTTGGTACTTATAGATCAAAAATTTTATTTAGGCTTGATGAGATCTTGGGTTGGAAATTCATATTGTTGTGTTCACAATAAAATATTTGGCACTATGACTTTTTAATGATGTTTAAATGAGTTGCACTATGCATAAATATGTTACAATTATAGATTAACCCAATTTGTTCATGTGCTATAGGATGGATTATAAAGAAATATGTTCTTTATTTGAATTTGATTCTATATACACTGAAATAAAAAACAACTTTTAGCGGCAATAAATATTGACATTAATAAAGAGTGTTAAAGTCTTTACCAGCATTAGTTAAGTGCCATTAGAACCAATGTCGCTAAAGGCTTTAGGGACATATACAAAGAGTGCTAGTTGCCGCTAAAAATACATATTTAGCGGCAATTAAGAATTAATTGCCGCTAATGATCATATTTGATGTAGTGATAAAAGCACTGGATATGTTGAAGAAAAAAGTTGACAGTGTCTGTTATACAACTGAAGGAGAATCAAAGATAAAGCTATATCTAAAGAACCTAGTCCTTATGTAGAAATTGAAGAAATATTTTTGAAGAAGACATACATGAGAATGTTTTTTTGAGTGAACACAAGGCTACAATCTGTAACACCTCGGAAGTGGAAAAGTAGAATTGAAAAGAAAAGAGTGCAGAAAGTTGTTGATGCATTGGTTCCACGAGCCTAGTGTACGGACCATAGATGGTTGTGCGGGTAGTGGAAACTAGTCGTGGACTGGTGGTTGGAAATCTGGAATACGTTAAGTCTTAGGTGAAGTTTTACGGGCCAACACGATGACTCTTGAAATGATATACGGGTCGTGTAAGATGCCAGTAGAGTGAGTTCCAGACTTACTGAAATGTAGTTTTACGGGCCAACATGATGACTCTTGAAATGATATACGGGTCATGTAAGATGCCGGTAGAGTGAGTTCCAGACTTAGTGAAATTTTATTATCTTGGATCTACGGAAGAGGTGTACAAGGTAGTACAACTCGTGGTTACTTTCCAGGAAATTCTTGAGACTCAGTGTACGAGGGCTTACACAGATCGTAGTTGGGTATACGGTCTGTAGACCTTGGCTCGTAGTCCTCCATCAGAGAAGTTGATTTTTAGTAATTTGTTCACGAATGGACAATACGGTCTGTAGAAGCTTGTACGAACCATACATGGGGTCCGTAGAAGTGTTCCGACAATTATTTTTCAAGGTTAAATGGGTCTTAATCTATTCTTTTAATTCCTATACTATGTCGTTTTAAGCCAATTTCTAAGACCTAAAACCGTTTCTAAGGTTCAAACCCTCCCCATTCACTCTCAAACTCCCAAAGCGCTCAAGTCTTCTTCTCCAAATTCTCTCAAGGTGATTCTAGATTTCTTCAAGATCCAAGTCTCCTCTTCTAGATTTCAAATTTAGGACTCATCAAGGTATGTGGAAAATTTATCAATGGATTCCTCTTCACCCATTAAGTCCCAAAGAAACCTCAAAGTCTCTCCATGATTCTTAACCAAATTCTAGGATTTCATGATTTTATTGTGGGTTCAATTGATTTGAAACTTATTCATTATTATTGATCTTATTATGCATGATTTGATCATAATTAGATGTTTCCAATGATATTTATATTAACCCATGCTATGCAAGTGATTTTGATCTAAAATTAAGCTTTGATGATATACATTCGTTATGAATTGAAGAGATTATGATTCAAGGGTACTTTAGAATAAAGTGTCAACATGATTTTATGAAATTAGGTTGCTTCCGATTGAAGTATTCTCATTATGGAAAGATTATCGTGATATAGATGCTTTCGATTAAGTGTCTCTCATGAATTGATTATGTTACGAAATCATGATATTTTAAAGGAGCTATTCTTATGATTATGAGTCTTCAAGAACGATTTGGTATTACTAGATTCTTACCATTTCAAAGACTATGAATATTAATATGATATCATTATGCATGTTTTCCTTTGGGAGCTTACTTAGCACAGAGGCGTACTAGTGGCGACTACACAGGTTCCTAAACTATGTGCCCTCATAAGATTGTCCAGAATAGATATTAGCGGGTGGATTCACCTAAGCTTATGATTATGACCCTTATCTTGACAGGTAGGACACTCTCCTTTCAGTGTGAGAGTAGTACATTAAACTCCATGTTATAGCTCACATGGTTTATGTCCGTTAATGGTATCTCCCACAACAATTCATGATTTCTTCAAAAGATTATGATTAAGCTTATGATATGATTTTAAGAATATTGCATTGAACTTATACTATGCTTTATGAACTCAGCTTATCAGATTATTTCATGTTTTACTTGGTCATGCACATTGTTTTAAAGGTGGGGGCTTGAGGCAAGACGTTTTAGGCAGTATGGGGCGAGATGTAATCCCTGAGACTAAGGCGTAAGTCTTATAGATCTACGGGGCATAGTCTCATGTATATTACATTTTATAATTTTATTATCATCATATCATACTATAAGTGCGAAGAATAATGGGCAAACGTTAGATTACTATTTTGCCCTTACACTAAATCATAATCTAATTAATTTAATATTAGTAAATAATTTCTAATTTATTATATACAGTAAAACCTCTATAAATTAATACTCGATAAATTAATAATCTCTCTAAAATAATATTTTCATCCGGTCCCAACTTGGGCCAATGGAAAAAATCACCAATTTCGATAAGATTATAAGATAATATATTTCTAGAAGACCCCTATATAAATATATGGTCCCACTAATATCATAAATTAATAATTCTTTAAAAGTACAAATATATCTAAGACAAATTAGTGAAATATGATTCTATTGTGTTCTGTTTTTTCTTAAAATTTAAATCTAGTTGAAGCTCATCTCTAACTTTTCTTATTGCATCCAAGGGCTCCGATTTATTTTAATTGAAAGTTCATACTCCCTTTGTCCCTAATTACTTGTCCACTTTTGAATTGGACAAGTAATTAGGGACAAAGGGAGTATGAACCAGTTATTTCAAAATTGATCTATTTTTGTTCTTATGGATTACAATTTCATCTCCATGTCTTGTATATCAACTGAACCACTCTCTCCGAAAAGATGAAATGACTTGATACCATGTCTTAGCTTGAATTTTTCAAGCCAACCTAGAGATAATTTGTGCTCAAAATCTTGCTGAGGATATAAAAGTTTCATTGCATCTATTGCCTTCTCCAAAATTAACTCTCCTGTTATATTCACATGGTCTTGATATTAGAGAAACCACTTATAAATGGCCTTCTCCATGTCTGGATATTTTGCTGGCTTATGTCGCTTGATATCCTTTTCTTTTTCTAGGTCAGCCGAAAGATATTTAGCTGATCGTTTGAGTGTGTTTGATATTGTACCTTGACTAACTTTCAAATGAAAGTTTTCATTAAGCCACGACTGTAAATCTTTTTGAGTGCATGCAGATATTTCTTTTGTACTCACATAATGCTTTACGTATTTGATCTATCATTGTTGATTTTGTGACACATTTTAAATGAAAAGCCATTTTTGGATATGATTTAAAGAAATTTCCTATGTTGCTTATATAGTTTTTTTCCTCACCATCATACATCGAATGTTTTTAATAAGAATACAATGAATAATAATTGATTATTAAGAAACAATGAACATTATGTATAATTTTACAATGAATGATTGAATTCTTGAATTTTTTTTACAATGAATCATTTAACAAAAAAAAAATATTACAATGAATCATACATATACATTGTACTTTATGTATAATAAATTTAATATTTATGCGAAATCAATAAATATGATACATAAATTAGTAAGATACAATAATTTTGATGTATTCATTGTACTTTATGTATAATAATTTTTTTTTATGTGAAATCAATAAATATGATACATAAATTAGTAAGATACAATGATTTTGATATAATCAAAATTAACCTTCATTAAATCTCAAAAAATTCTTTAAATTAATAAATATTGATTTATCGATTAAATAATATCTCTATAAAATAATAAAATTTCATGGTCCCACCTATATTAATTTATAGAGGTTTTACTGTAGTCATATTACTCTTAATTTAAAAGTTGATATATATATATATATTTATGAAAAGTCACATGGAAATTCATTCATATATTATACTATAAGTGGGAAGAATGTTAGGTAAACGTTAGATTACTATTTTACCCTATAACGACCCGAGCCTACACCCTGGACGAGGCCGACACTCGAGAACCATTGCTGGTCCCCAAGCAAACCCCCATCCTAGCTGGCTACAAGCGGAAGATTAACTCAAGCATACATAAGCTTAAAACTGAATTAAATTCATTGAACTCCAATAGTGAACTTTAAGAAAGTCTAAACAATACTCAAAAGAAAGTAAATACAGAAAACTCTTCAAGTCTGTCTATCTATGAAGCCTCTACTATTACGGAAAGATATCGGGACAAGACCTACGACATCTAAAAACTACCTAACTGTAAGGTAAAGGTAAAGTCCTCCAGAATATAAGAAGGCTCACCAAAGATGACTGGAATATCACATGACCTCAACGAAACGCCTATTGATGATCCTAAATACCTGTATTTGTATCATGAAACGATGCAGGACAAATGGATCAGTACGTGGAATGTACGAGCATGTAAGGGGAATTCTAAAGCATAAACATAGACTTGAACTTGATAAAAAGGAAACATACTCACCTCTTCTCAACTCACTCAACTAAACTCAACTCAAGAATAAGATACTCAACTCGAAGATTAGATACTCAACTCAAAGATATGATACTAAACTCAAAGATTAGATACTCAACTCAAAGATATGATACTCAACTCAAAGGTACTCAACTCAAGATAAAACAACAATAAAAGATGCAATATATGGAAAACTTTTAAAAGAGTAGATAATAGCTCAATTGTATTGAAGAATACAATAATAACTCAATTTGTATATAAAATACAATATAACTCTTTGGTAGATTCTCAAATCGACAACCATCACTATGAGCTATGTGATAATACAACGTCTCGCCCATGCTGCCAGAACTGTCCTATATCTTGCCGGGCTATATAACCTCCTCAACTAAGTGGATCCACTAGTCTATGCTAAAAAACATTAAGGAATCATCTAAAAAGTATGACCCTTTCTACCCACGTTGGCTACATGGTTTATGGGGGGTGTGAGTTGTCTGAACTCTCCCCTATATCGGTGCTCAATACTACTCCCAAATATACTAGCTCATATGTTTTAAAACATAACTCTTTCTGTGATTTGAGATTATTACTCAAAAATCTTTCTCTTAAAAGAGATGGTACTCAAACTACTCAAAGCTCTTTTGGAAATCTCAGTTTCCTCTCATCTTAAATGTAAAAATATTTACTCATTGGAATACTTAGTTCCCATATATCATTTTAAAGAAAATGAACTCAGCTCTACACTTCCTCAACTCAGTGCTCAAGTCCTTAAAACATGTTTTCGAACCATTTGTAAAAAGATTTCTTAATATAGGGTTCATGCCGAATTATGGATGTGAACGACTCAATTCAAGGTTTTCAATAACCATGCATAGAACTCAATACTTGAAACTCAACAATTCCAGAACTCAAGGAGTCAGTGATACTACTCATCTCATGAATGTCGACTCGGAGGGTTCATACGGAATTATGGGTATCAACTACTAAACTCAAGGACTCAATGATACTTCTCATCTCAAGACTGCTCGACTCATAGAGTTCATGCGGAATTATGTTCATGAACTACTCAACTCAAGGACCTTCATGGGTAACATGTATGTCACGACCGAAGGGTACCCCCTAGACGTAACAAGGAACATGGAACCCCGAAAGGCACCATGTAAGACACTTAGCATATCATAACATAAGCATAGTACAATAAAAAGTAAAAACACATTTCAAGTCCAAAAAGTTTTATAAAGGAAAGCGGAAGTCTAGACTTGTCTCAATTAGCCATCTATTACAATATTGGAATCAAAGAGGGTCACAACCCATAAAACATAATCGAAAAGTCAAATACAAGAATGAAACTACTAAATGAAGATATCTGTCCTCAAATCATGAGGACTCACCAACAAGCAAGGCGAAATGAGTAAATCCAAGTTCTAGCCACATTGGGGACCACCTCGAGAACCAAACCCTACACTTGGGAAAAATGTAGGAAAATATGGGTTAGTACAAAAATGCACTAAGTATAATAGCCGCAATAAAATCATGAGAACATGCTAAAAGGGACATTTTAGTTGAATGCATGCATTTTGCTAAGTTAAAGCATCATTTAGAAGATAATGGAAAAGCATAAGTCATAATCATAATTAACTCATATATCATCATATCATAAGAGGAACCTATCCTACTTACCCTCAAAGCATACTTGTGCAATGCATGAATAAGATTACATAATCCCACCCATACTAAGTAAAGCTTCTTGAGTAACTATAGTTCATAATTCATCTTCTTGTTCATACTATCATAATAGGGAATAAGCCTTAACCGACATAGACCATGTGAGCTTACCATGGAATCCGGTGTCTACCCCACACCGAAAAGGGGTTGTCCTACTTGCCTAAGGTAGAACCATACTCTTAGCTTAGGTGGATCCACTAGCTAAATACCTATGAAGGCACATAGTTTATGGGATAAGGAGATTGCTTCTAGAAACCCTGACTCAGCTAAGGTAGAAGGTTTCCATCTCATGAGTTACATACTTTGGGAACTCGCACTCAACTATGGTAGAAGGAACCCATTTAGAAAGCCAGACTCAACTAGTGTAGATGCTTTCATCTTATATTCATATCCACTCAGTGCTAAGCATTAATTCCCATAGATTACATTTTAAGTCTTGACTTAAGTTCATATTCATGGAAGAATGTCTTGACATTCAATGCAACATAATTCATACTATAGCTCATAAATTCAGTAGGTGAGAAAAACCTTTCAACCTTAAAATCATCGTAGTGTGAGAAAACCTTTCACATCATATCATATTCATACATAGGTGTATACATGAGGATAACCTCCAACAACACAACAACTAGATAATAATCATATTCACTTTTACTCTCAAAGTGTTCATAAAGTATAGACATAATCTCATAGTCATACATAATTCTCATACTTTGTTTCAAGGACCATAGATCATATTCAATCAACACATATAGAATTACTACATTAGACATGGATACTAACATGATTCAAATAGTTCAATTACTACAAGCATAATCTAATAAGACTCTTCTTTTTACAATTCACCCACATCACAAGGTCATAAATTGGGAATATGGGGATTTTGATGGATTCTTTGGAGATTTCATCATAAAACTATAATAAATCATCAATTCAATCATAATATGAAGTAATTAAATTAATCAAATCGTTTTTTTAAAGGAATCCATAACTTGGAGTTAAACCTTACCTTTCTGGGGTATTTCTATCTTTGAAATTGAGTTTTGAAGGGACTCCATGGATGAAATCTATCCATGGATGAATAGCTACCATACCTTACCTTTGAATTCCAATGAAATTAAGGAGAAAAGCTTGCTCCTTCAACCCTAGCTTCACCTTTCTTCTTCTTCTTTCTTGGAGTTTTAAAGAGAGAATTTTTGGAGAGGGTTTTGGGTCTTTGGGATTTGGAATTATAAGAAAGATGACTTAATTTAGGGACATAAAAACCTTACATAGTTAGTCTAATTTAGTGTAAAACGACGTCACATAATATTAAATTAAAATGGAAAACCCCATAATGCCTCTAAGTGTAACTGCCAAAAGGCAGTTTCAGGCCTCACCCATGACCCTACGACCACAGCCCGTGGGTGGACCCACGTGGCGTGCTGGTGAACCGTTGGTCGGAGTTTTGGAACATGTTTTCCTAGGCCTTGAATTATGCCCCTCACCCATGTGGCGTGGCCTGACCCACGAGGTGTGGGTGCCTTCCGTGGGTCACTGCCCATGAAGCTTTTAAGTGACTTTCTCAAGGACCCATGGTTGGTCCTTGGGGTTTATACCTTGAAGTTCTAACACGAAAACCTATATTTTTAGGTACGGGGAGGTACGTTAACGACTCTAACCCTCATTTAAGCTCTAGCTTTGCCTACTAGTTTCCAGAGTGTTACATTATCTCCCCCTTAGGAACATTCGTCCTCGAATGACGATCTAGACACCTTACAGAATTAAAGACTCAAAACTAGCAGCCCAACATGCATGAAACATCAAAATAATGCACAATTCAAAGGAGAAATCATCAACTCCATCTCAAAATATAATCAACGCAATACAAGGAAGTAGGAACTACATCTAACAACCCAATATGCATGAAACTCAATATTTCTCATATTCATAGGAGGAACTATCTTCTCCAACTAAAATCATGCTCAACACAATATCATGGAGTCAATATGCAATTACTCTCAAAAGCATACAAAAGCATGTTCATTAACTCATCTCATGAAGTCTAATAGAAAACTCATACTAAATGCACAACAACATGAGGAACATAAATCATAAAAACTCATTGTCATACTAAACATGAATTTCTCAAGAACATGCATTACATAAGGAAATCATGGAAAAACTCATATAATCACACATGATTCCCAAAACACTAAAACTCAAGAGGAGCTACTTACCTCAAGCTTGAATAGGAGTAAAAGGAAATAGATGAGGATATCGGGACTTCATATCGGCCTCGGCCTCCCAAGTAGCACCCTCAACTAAATGATTTCTCCATAAAACCTTCACGGAAGCTATTTCCTTGTTTCTCAATCTCTTGACTTGCCGGTCTAGGATCTCTACCGGAACCTCTTTATAGGAAAAACTTTCATCAACTCCCAACCCTTCTAAGGGAATAATGGATGAAGAATCTCCAATACACTTTTTAAGCATAGAAACATGAAATACCGGATGAACCAGGGCCAACTCATTTGGCAAATCCAACTCATAGTCAACCTTTCCAATACGTTGCAAAATTTGATAGGGGCCTACATTCCAGGGACTAAGTTTCCCTTTCTTGCCAAATCTCATCACACCCTTTATGGGTGAGATTTTCAAATAGACCCAATCATTAACTTCAAATTCTAGATCCCTTCTTCTTACATCGGCATAAGACTTTTGTCTACTTTGGCAGTTCTCAACCTCTCTTTAATGAGCCAAACTTTCTCAATAGCTTCATAAACTGATTCGGGACCAATAAGAGCAATTTCACCTACCTCAAACCAACCAACCATAGACCTACATCTCCTACCATATGAGGCTTTGAAGGGAGCCATATCGATACTTGAGTGATAACTATTATTGTAGGCAAACTCTATTAATGCAAGTGGTCATTCCAATTACCCTTGAAATCTATAACACATGCCCTCAACATATCTTCTTATGTTTAGATGGTACGCTCCGCTTGCCCATTATTTTGGGGATGAAAAGCCGTGCTAAGCTTAACCTTGGTACCTAAGTACCCCATCTCTCCCTCGGGTGAAAGCCTCAATGGACTTCTTGAGTACCGACTCTTTCAACTCAACTAATAAAGGATCAAGACCTTGTTTAGACTTCACATTCATTACAAAGGACGATTCAGACCCATTATGAACCATGACACCACCCTTGGTGGAATCCACTACTTGGACACCTAGTCGGGCCAATCTATGCACCTCATGAACCAATTCTTTCTTTTTGTTCTCTACATGAGCCACACTACCCATGGACAATCTACTAAGTGCATCCACTACAACATTAGCTTTGCCGGGATGGTAAAGGAAACTCATGTCATAATCCTTCAAGAGTTCTAACCTCCTTTGTTGACGAAGATTCAAGTCCTTTTGACTAAATACATATTGAAGACTTTTGTGATCGGTGAAAACATCCACATGGACCCCATACACGTAGTGTCTCCATACTTTTAAGGCAAATACCACCGCCACTAATTCAAGATCATGGGTCGGATAATTATTCTCATGTACTTTAAATTGCCTTGAGGCATAGGAAATCACGTTACCATTTTGCATGAGGACACATCCCAACCCCACTCTAGAGGCATCACAATATACAACAAAACCATTTGTACCCTCCGGTAAGGTCAACACCGGAGCGAATGTAAGTCTACCTTCAATTCTTGGAAGCTTTTATCACAAGCCTCCGACCACTCAAACTTAGCTTTATTTTGAGTCAAAGTCGTCAACGGAGAAGCAATGGAGGAAAACCCCTCAACAAACCTCCTATAGTAACCGGCCAAACCCAAAAAGTTTCTAATGTCTTAAGGAGTTAGAGGTCTATGCCAACTTTTGACCACATCCATCTTCTTAGGATCTACCTCAATATCCTTGCTTGACACAATATGATCAAGGAAAGCTACAGACCTCAACCAAAATTCACTTTTGCTAAACTTTGCAAAAAGTTGTTGGCCCTTAAGAACTTGCAACACAATTCTCAAATGGTCCATATGATCATTCTCACTTCTTCAGTAGACCAAAATATCATCGATAAACACGATCACAAACATGTCTAGGTATTGCCTAAACACGCTATTCATCAAATCCATAAATGCCACCGGAGCATTTGTCAACCCAAATGACAACCACAAATTCATAGTGACCATACCGGGTCCTAAAGGCCGTCTTTGAAATATCAACCTCGCTCACCCTCAATTGGTGATAACCCGAACAAAGATCAATCTTCAAAAAATAGCTATCCCCTTGGAGTTGGTCAAACAAATCATCAATTCTCGGAAGGGGATATTTATTCTTGGTGGTCACTTTATTCAATTGACGATAATCGATGCACATTCTAAGAGACCCATCCTTCTTTCTAACAAACAACACCAGAGCACCCCATGGAAAGATACTCCGTCGGATAAAACCCTTGTTTAACAAATCCTTTAGTTGCTCTTTCAACTCTTTTAGCTCGGTTGGAGCCACTCGATCGGAGCCATTATATAAGAAGAAATGGAGATAGGTTGCGTATCTGGTAAAAGGTCAATACCAAAATCTATTTTCCGTTCGGGAGGAATACCAGGAAAATCATCAGGGAAAACTTTCGGGGAACTCATTCACTACCGGAACCGACTCTAGAGAAGGGGTTTCAAACTCAACATCCATCACCCTAACAAGATGGTAAATACACCCTTTGGAGATAATTTTACTAGCATTAAGACAATAGACAAATTGACCTCTAGGTATAGAGTTCCCCCCTTCCACTTTAAAATAGGCTAATTTGGAAATTGGAATTTAACCACCCGAGTCCTACAATCTATAGAGGCATAACATCATGAAACCAATCCATACCCAAAATCACATCAAAGTCTAACATGTCTAACTCTACCAAATCCCCTAAAGTAACTGTATTGGACAAGTAAATGGGATAAATTCTATAGACTCTTTTAGCCAGCACCGAGTCACCAACCGGGGTAGAGACCGATAAAGGATGATTTGAAAGTGGAAAAGAGGGTAGCTTGCTTCTAGGCAGAATCTTTGCGTCTCACACTTTGATGAGTGGAACCTCTTGTCCCCTCTAAGCGTGCGTAATCCAGTTATAGAGCCTATTATGGTTATCGAGTGGGCCTCCTCTCCACCTAGGCAAAAAATAGGACGTCAGTACTAACTCTTCGAGGAGTATTTCAAACTTCATTGCCAAAAAAGGTGTCACAAAGGACAAAGTAGCACCAGGATCTAACAAGGCATATACATCAATGGAAAAGACTTTTAACATACCAGTCACCACATCTGGGGATCTTTCTTGGTTACCTCGGGATTGAAGAGCATTGAAGCGATTTTACTTTTGGGCATTGGAATTTGAACTGCTTGGAGGAGCTTGTTGATCTTCCCTTCCCTGAACCTTGAGCATTAGAATATCTCTCATATTATGTCCAACCTTCCCACAACTGAAACACCCATCGGTACCAACAAGGAACTTGCCATCATGCTTCCTACCACATTTTGCACAATTAGACTTAGCAACATAAGAACCACAACTGTTACCTCCTTGAGGTTTAGGGTTGGAAACCCTATTCTTGTTGACCTTTGGAGCACTAGAGGAGCCTTGGTTGGAGAACCTTTGTCTTAACCTTGGTTGACCTTGTCCATCGGACCTAGTATTGGAAAAGTTCCTATCATTGGTTCTAGCTATTTTCGCCTCTCTATTTTTTTTCTTGAGTCTTGATTCCTCAATTTGTTAAGCCAACACCATAATCCTTGAGATATCCATGCAATTATGGAGCATTGCCGAATGACATTCTTCTTCAACCAAGTCGGACACACCCGTCAAAAACCTACTCGTCTCATCCCTCAGATCCGCCACCATAGATGGAGCATACTTTGATAGTTGGGTGAATTTCAAGGAATACTCCTAAACGCTCATGCTACCTTGCCTATGGTTAATTATTTCTTCCACCTTACCTTCCCTAAAATCTCGGGGAAAGAATCTATAAAGAAACACCGATTTAAACACTTCCCACTCTATAGGAGCCGGTCCTACTGGCCTATTTCTCTTCCATTGAGTAGACCATACTTGAGCAACACTCTTCAGTTGGTAAAAGGCTAACTCCACTTTCTCTACCGAAGTCACCCCCATAATGTCAAGTATCTTATAAACCTCTTCCATAAATTCTTGAGGGTCCTCTTCCATTTTGGATCCATAAAACTCGGGAGGGTTCATTCTAGAAAAATACCTAACCCTTGAGATAGCCAAATTCACGTTAGTATTTACCGAAGATACAACTTCTCTATTGGCTTGAGCCGTCACGACTTGAGTCAACATTTGGAAAGCCGACCTAAACTCCGCATGGGTCACATTCTCCACCATGGGATCAACCGGAGCTTGATTATCTTGAGGAGGAGCTCCTTGATTCACATTCTACTCTTCCACCCTTCTAGCGTTAGCCCTTCGTGTATTCATTTCCTGAATACACATGAGAAGGATTAGGAGGGGGACTTTTATAGAGTTAAACTCTAAGGCATGACTTAAGGGTAATGACAGAAGTGAAATTTCCTAAACATCTCATAGCCTCTCATTCATAAATGTGGTGCGCATCACACTCACAAACAAGACTCTACTAGACATGCCTTATGAGACATCATCCTAAAATCATTCTAAACCTTATGCTCTGATACCAAATTTTTCACAACCGAAGGGTACCCCCTAGATGTAACAAGGCACATGGAACCCCGAAAGGCACCATGTAAGCCACTTAGCATATCATAACATAAGCATAAAACAATAAATAGTAAAAATGCATTTCAAGTCCAAAAAGTTTTATAAAGGAAAGCGGAAATCTAGACTTGTCTCAATATTGCCATCTATTACAATATTGGAATCAAAGAGGGTCACAACCCATACAACATAATCTGAAAGTCAAATTCAAGAATGAAACTACTAAATGAAGATATCCGTCCTCGAATCATGAGGACTCACCAAAAATCAAGGAGAAATGAGTAAATCCAAGCTCTTGCAACAATAGGGTCCACCTCGAGAACTGGACCCTACTATTGGGAAAAAATGTAGGAAAATATGGGTTAGTACAAATATGCATTAAGTATGATAGCCATGCATAAAATCATGAAAACATACTAAAAGGGACATTTTAGTTGAATCCATGAAATTTGCTAAGTTAAAGCATCATTTGGAAGATAATGGAAAAGCATAAGTCACAAGCATAATCAACTCATATATCATAAAATCATAAGGGGAACCTATCCTACTTACCCTCAAAGCATACTTGTGCAATGCATGAATAAGATCCCATAATCCCACCCATACTAAGTAAATCTTCTTGAGTAACTATAGTTCATAATTCATCTTCTTATTCATACTATCATAATAGGGAATAAGCCTTAACCGACATAGACCATGTGTGCTTACCATGGAATCCACTGTCTACCCCACACCGAAAAGGGATTGTCCTACTTGCCTAAGGTAGAACCATACTCTTAGCTTAGGTGGATCCACTAGCTAAATACCTATTCGAGTACATAGTTTATGGGATAAGGAGATTCCTTCTAGAAACCTGGACTCAAGTAAGGTAGATGGTTTCCATCTCATGAGATACGTACTTTGGGAACCAGGACTCAACTATGGTAGAAGGAACCCATTTAGAAAGTCAGACTCAACTAGTGTAGAAACTTTCATCTCATATTCATATCCACTCGGTGCTAAGAATTAATTCCCATATATTACATATTAAGTCTTGACTTAAGTTCATATTCTTGGAAGAATGTCTTGACAGTCAATCCAACATAATTCATACAATAACTCATAAATTTAATAAGTGAGAATAACATTTCAACCTTAGAATCACCGTGGTGTGAAAAACCTTTCACATCATATCATATTCATACATAGGTGTAGACATGAGTATAACCTCCAGCAACACAAGAACTAGATCTTAATCATATCACTTTACTCTCAAAGTGTTCATAAAGCATACATAATCTCATAGTCATACATAATTCTCATAATTTGCCCTTCAAGGACCATATATCATATTCAATCAACACATCTAGAATTAGTACATTATACATAGATAATAACATGATTCAAATAGTTCAATTACTATAAGCATAATATCATAAGACTCTTCTTTCTACAATTCACCCACATCACAAGGTCATAAATTGGAAATATGGGGATTTCATGGATTCTTAGGAGATTTCATCATAAAACTATAATAAATCATCAATTCAATCATAATATGAAGTAATTAAATCAATCAAATCATTTTTGAAAGGAATCCATAACTTGGAGTTAAACCCTAGCTTTTTGGGGAATTTCTATCTTTGAAATTGGGTTTTGAAGGGACTCTATGGATGAAATCTATCCATGGATGAATAGCTACCATACCTTAGCTTTGAATTCCACTGAAATTGAGGAGAAACGCTTGCTCCTTCAATGCTAGCTTCACTTTCTTCATCTTCTTCCTTGGAGTTCTAGAGAGACTTTTTGGAGAGGGTTTTGGGTCATTCTTTTGGGATTTGTAATTATGAGGAAGATGACTTAATTTAGGACTGAAAAACCTTATATAGTTAGTCTAATTTTGGTGTAATATGATGTCACTTAATATTAACTTAAAGTGGAAAACCCCATAATTCCGTTAAGTGTAACTGCCAAAAGGTAGTTTCAGACCTAACCCACGACCCTACGACCAAGGCCCGTGGGTGGACCCACATGGCATGCTGGTGAATTCTGTGTCGGGCTTCTGGAAACTATTTTCCTAGGCCTTGACCTACGCACCTCACCCACGAGGTGTGGCCTGACCCACGAGGCGTGGGTGCCCTCTGTGGGTTATTGCCCAGGCAGCTTATAAATGACTTCCTCAAGGACCCATGGTTGGTCCTTGGGGTTTGTACCTTGACGTTCTAACACAAAACCCTATATTTTTAGGTACATGGAGGTACGTTTATGACTCTAACCCTCTTGTTAAGATCGTGGCCTACAAGTTTCTGGAGTGTTACATTATCTCCCCTTAGGAACATTAATCCTCGAATGACGATCTAGACACCTTACAGAATTAAAGACTCAAAACTAGCAGTCCAACATGCATGAAACATCAAAATAATGCACAATTCAAAGGAGGAAACATCAACTCCATCTCAAAACGATTAGGAACTCAATACCCAAGACTTAGAGCTTAAAGATACTATTCCTCTCAAAGATACTCAACTGATGGAGTTTATGCGGAATTTATCGGCATGAACGACTCGACTCAACGGTCTAACTAACAATATGGAACTCATGTATATGACTCCTGTCATTCTCATACTTATTCCTCAAAACTCAGTTTAAAACTCAAGTGTTGACTTTGAAACACTTCTCAAGATTTATAACTCAAAATAAGGTTCATGCTGAATTATAGACATGAACAAATCAACTCAAGGATCTCAATAAAAATATAGAAACTCAATAATTAGGAATAGAATTTTTAAAAGAACCATGAACTCAAGAACTCAAATCAACTTATCCCAAGAATACTCAAATCTAGGGGTAGAATCCTAGATTTCTTTTTTACTGGTTTTAAAGAAGATGTAGGGAGAGAGGATGAACTAGTCCAACACAATGATAGCCTTACATGCTTGAAAGAATAAGGTTCTTGATGAATCTTGAAGAAGAACTTGATTAGGAGCCTTGAAACCACAACTGGAAGGTAAACGATCTAGAAAACCTTTCTTAAGATTCTTGAATTAGTTTCTTGAAATCTCTATGGCCAAGAATTATGATTTTCATTAGTGATTCATAATTGTATGGAGGAATTTAAGTTGAAAAAAAAATGGAATTCTTGAAGAAAGACTTGCCTTGAAGAAGAATCTTGAAATAAAGATTGAAAGAATCTTGAATGAAGTCTTCTACTTTGATTTTTCCTTAGAATTTTTCCCTAGGGTTTGAAAGAGAAGATAATGATGGATTAAAAGATGAAAATTTGATTGTTTTGAGCCTTTTATTAGTCAAGAAATTAGTTTAGGGTTTTCTTGTAGGTAAAAAGACAAAAAGGACCCTTTTTAATGTTTTCCCGTCAGCTAATTCGTAACATTACTATATCAGGTTACTAAAATGGTCCTAACTTTTTACTCAGAAATTGGATTGACGCAAAATTGGTGGCGTTAGAAAGGAGATTCAAAAACCATTAATTTGATACATTATGGACCACGTAATTCTTTATATTCTAAGAGATATGGTCATTTGAAGTTGACCTAAGTAGAATCTTACATCAAAACTTAATGGATAAGGAAATTTCAAGAACACTTATCAAGAACTCATCAAGAAATTAAATTACTCAATATTTATGGATAGATTTGCGAAAGAAACTCAGATTTGGCGTGTGGCTGAATGAACCCAACTCTATGGAAGCTTACATACCTCAAAGAACTAGGTTGTTGGCGAAATCTTGAATTTCTTGAATGAACGCTTGAAACTTTGGACTTTTTCTCCTCTTGAATCTTCTCTCTAAAACCCTAAATGCTTTTGGGGATGAATGAAACTGGTTCTAATCAGTTTAGACCCTTAATTTGGTGAAATTCGCGTTTAGAATTAGTGACGGTAAGGAAAAGACAAAAATACCCCTCCTATTTTTGGGTAACTTTTCTTAAATGGACAACCTGATTTAAAAAGGGCATATCTCCCTCATACGAGCTCAAAAATTAGCAAACATGGTGGCATTGGAAAGAGTACTCAGAGATCTTTCATTTGATATCTTATTGGTCTCCTAACTCATTCTGTACTGAAAGTTCTGATCATTTAATGTTGACCCAAAATTTAAAAGAATAAAGGAATGACTTGAGTGAATTTTCCTTAATTCTTTTTGGAACTGAAGGTGCTATATTTAGTGACCTGACCTTAATATTTAAGAAATTTTAAATTCCTTGGTAAAATCTTACTCACATAGAAACATGGTTCGAGTCTTGGCTCAAATTTTTTTCTGGGGTGTTACAATATCTCCCCCTTGGGATCATTCTTCCTCGAATGACGACTGGACTGGGTATTGAACGAGGTTACTCTTATCATCTCTGGCATACAAACTAGAATTGCCCGCATTACTATTTAGAATCAACAAAGTGCTCTCATTTAGCTATTTCTAATAATAAAACCTCATCTTGCTTTTCCTCCACATTTATGACCCTAGATGGAATTGCCATACCATCATTATCACGATAGGATAATTAACTCCTCTTAAACAAACCATAAGCCTAGCTTAGATATATCACTTCATGAATACTATGTTCTCTTATTCAACATATGAATTTATTCTCCTCTGACACGATGGCACATCCACATCAACTCTATTTTGGTTAAAATATACTCTATCTCATCATGATTAGTAACTATTCCTCTTTATTCTATCGAGAACTCTCTACAAAATTATTATTCCTTATTCCACTCATAAAGGAACTTATCACTTATAACTGACTAGGTGTATGATTGCAATAACATAATTTGTCCCATCACTATCTCCTTTCCTTTGATTACTGAACCTCTGAATACTTTCCACTAATTCTGGGCACTTTCACTACTACTGCTCATAATCTCGTAATTCATACTATCTTTTAGGGCGAAAATACTACCCAAGCTCTAAACTTACCATCCTCTTAAAGGTCTTAGCTGAATAAAGTTTAGGGAAGAGTGTAAAACACGCTTTTAGCTCAAATGCACGATTCATAATAACATGAGTGTATTCCTCTGAAACTCAACACTTAACTCACTCATGGGCTTCCTCAAGACTCTTTCTAAGAGCAACTCATCGATAAATGCCTATCTTTTCTTTTCAAACACCTCTAGTATGACGGGTAGTCGAATCAATCTGAGAAACGCATGAGCATGAATAAATCTCTATGACATAGCTCTATTGCACGATTAAGTGTCTAAAAGAAGTGAGATAGTTCCTAAATAATGATGCCTCCTAACTATAGATGTGGCGCACTTCACACCGATAACTAGGATTCTACAAACACGGCTTCATAGACACCCTTGGACTTTTGAACTCTGTGATTTGATACAAAGTTTGTCACGACCCGAGCCTACACCCTGGACGTGGCCAACACTTGAGAACCATTGCTGGTCCCAAGCAAACCCTCATTCTGGCTGGTTACAAATGGAAGACTAACTCAAGCATAAATAAGATTAAAACTGAATTACATTCATTAAACTCCAATAGTGAACTTTATGAAAGTCAGAACAATACTCAAAAGAAAGTAAATACAAAAAACTCTTACACTCTTTCTATCTATGAAGCCTTTACTATTGCAGAAAGATATCGAGTTAAGACCCACGCCATCTCAAAACTACTAATTGTAAGGTAAAGGTAAAGTCCTCCAAAATATAAGAAGGCTCACCAAAGCTGATTTGAAAAGCACATGACCTCAACAAAACGATTGTTGATGTTCCTAAATACCTGTATCAGCATCATGAAACGATGCAGGACAAATGACTCAATACATGAAATGTACGAGCATGTAAGGGGAATTCTAAAGCATAAACATAGGCTTGAACTTGATAAAATGGAAACATACTAACCTCTTCTCAACTCACTTAACTAAACTCAACTAAAGAAAAAGATACTCAACTCAAAGATTAGATACTCAACTTAAAGATATGATACTCAACTCAAAGGCACTCAACTCAAGATAAAATAACAATAAAAGATGCAATATATGGTAAGATTTTAAAATATTAGATAACAACTCAGTTGTATTGAACAATACAGTTATAACTCAATTTGTATATAAAATACAATATAACTCTTTGGGAGATTCTCTAACCGACAACCATCACTATGAGCTATGTGATGATATAACGTCTCGCCCACGCTGCCAGAACTGTCCTATACGTTGCCAGGGTAGAGAAACTCCTCAACTAAGTGGATCCAATAGTCTACAGTAAAAAGCAGTAAGGAATCATCTAAAAAGTATGACCCTTTCTACCCACATTATGGTTTATGGGGCCTGTAAGTTGTTTGAACTCTCCCCCATATTGGTGATCAATACTACTCCCAAAATATACTAGCTCATATGTTTAAAAACATAACTCTTTATGTGTTTTGAGTAATCTTTCTCTTAAAAGAGATGGTACTCAAACTGCTAAAAACTCTTTTGGAAATCTCAGTTTCCTCTCATCGTAAATGTAAAAACATTAACTCTTGGGAATACTTAGTTATTATATATTATTTTAAAAAAATGAACTCAACTCAGTGCTCAAGTCTTTTAAACATCTTTTAAAATAATTTGTAAAAAGATTTCTTAAAATAGGGTTCGTGCCAAATTATGGATGTGAACGACTCAATTCAAGGTTTTCAATAACCATGCATAGAAATCAATACTTGGAACTCAACAACTCTAGAAATCAAGGAGTCAATGATACTACTCATCTCAAGAATGCTCGACCTGGAGGGTTCATTCGGAATTATGGGCATGAACTACTTAACTCAAAGACTCAATGATACTTCTCATCTCAAGACTGCTCGACTTACACGCTTCATGTGAAATTATGGGCATGAACTACTCAACTCAAGGACCTTCATGGGTAACATTTAGTAGCCCCATGGTTAGGAATATAATCCCTAAATGATTAGGAAGTCAATACTCAAGACTTAAAACTTGACGATACTACTCCTCTCAAAGATACTCAACTGATGGAGTTCATGCAGAATTTATGGGCATGAACGACTCGACTCAAGGGTCTAAATAACAATATGCAACTCATGTATACGACTCCTCTCATTCTCATACTTACTTCCTCAAAACTCAGTTTAAAACTCAAGTGTTGGCTTCGAAAAACTTCTTAAGATTTATAACTCAAAATAGGGTTCATGCTGAATTATAGACTTGAACAAATCAACTCAAGGATCTCAAAAAAATAAATAGAAACTCAATAATTAGGAATACAATTTTTAAAAGAACCATGAACTCAAGAACTAAAATCAACTTATCTTAAGAATACTCAAATCTAGGGGTACAATCCTATATTACTCCTTTATTGGTTTGAAAGAAGATGTAGGGCGTGAAGACGAACTAATACAACACTATAATAGCCTTACATACCGGGAAGAATACGATTCTTGAAGAATATTGAATATCTTGAAGAAGAACTTGATTAAAAGCCTTGAAACCCTAGCTTGAAGGTAAACAATCGAGAAAACCTTTCATGAGATTCTTGAATTAGTTTCTTGAAATATCTATGGCCAAGAATTATGTTTTTCATTAGTGATTCATAATTGTATGGAGGAATTTGAGTTAAAGAAAATGGAATTCTTGAAGAAAGACTTACCTTGAAGAACAATCTTGAAAAAAAGATTGAAAGAATCTTGAATGAAGTCTTCTAATTTGATTTTTCCTTAGGGTTTTACCCTAGGGTTTGAAAGAGAAGAGAATGATGGATTAAAAGATGAAAATCTGATTGTTTTCAGCCTTTTATTAGTCAAGAAATTAGTTTAGGGTTTTCTTGGAGGTTAAATGACAAAAAATGATCCATTTTAATATTTTCCCGTCGGCTAATTCGTAACAACACTATATCAGGTTACTAAAATGGTCATAAATTTTTACTCAGAAATTGGATTGATGCGAAGTTAGTGGCGTTGGAAGGCATATTCAAATACCTTTAATTTGATAGGTTATGGGACACATAACTCTTTATATTCTAAGAGATATGGTCGTTTCAAGTTGACCGAAGTAGAATGTTACATCAAAATTTAATCGATAAGGAAACTTCAAGAACACATATCAAGAATTCATCAAGAAATTAAATTGCTCAATATTTATGGATAGATTCACAAAAAGAAACTCATGATTGGCGTGTGGGTGAACGAACCCAACACTATGGAAGCTTACATACCTCAAAGAATTAGGTTCTTGGCGAAATTTTGAATTTCTTGAACGAACGCTTGAAACTTTGGAATTTTTCTCCTCTTGAATCTTCTCTCGAAAACCCTAAACACTTTTAGGGATGAATGTAACTGATTTTAATTAGTTTAGACCTTTAATTGGGCAAAATTTGCGTTTAGAATAATTGGGGGTAATTAAAAGACTAAAATACCCCTCCTATTTTTGGGTAACTTTCCTTAAATGGACAGCCTGATTTCAAAAGGGCATATTTCCTCATACGAGCTCGAAAATTAGCAAACTCAGTGGAATCAGAAAGAGGACTCAGAGATCTTTCATTTGATATCTTAACAACTGATATAACTGAAAGTATGTCACGACCCAAGGGTACCCCCTAGACGTAACAAGGCACATAGAACCACGGAAGGGCTCCATGTAAGACAGTTAGCATATCATAACATAACCATAGAACAATAAAGAGTAAAAACACATTTCAAGTCAATTTTTTTTAAAGGAAAGCGGAAGTCTAGATTTGTCTCAATTAGCCATCTATTGCAATACTTGAATCAAGCTAGGGTCACAACCCATACAACATAGTCCGAAAGTCAAATAGAAGAATGAAACTACTAAATGAAAATATCCATCCTCGAATCATGAGTACTCACCAACAAGCAAGGAGAATGAGTAGATCCAAGCTCTAGCCATAATGGGGATCACCTCGAGAACCGGACCCTAAACTTAGGGAAAATGTAGGAAAATATGGGTTAGTACAAAAATGCATTAAGTATGATTGCCATGCACAAAATCATGAAAACATGCTAAAAGGGACGTTTTATTTGAATGCATGCAATTTGCTAAGTTAAAGCATCCTTCAGAAGATAAGGAAAAACATAAGTCATAAGCATAATCAACTCGTATATCATCATGTTATAAGAGGAACATATCATACATACCATCAAAGCATACTTGTGCAATGCATAAATAACATCCCATAATCTCACTCACACAAAGTATGGCCTCTTGAGTAACTATAACTCACCATTCATACTTGATGAGTCCACGATTTGGACTCATTTAGGGCTTTATTTTAATAGATTTACTGTCCTCAAATGCATATGAGGGCACATAGTTTAGGGGATAAGGAGATTGCTTCTATAAATCCGAACTTAACTATGGTAGAAGGTTTCCATCTCATTGGATAAATACTTTGGGAACCCGGACTCAACTAAGGTAGAAGGAACCCATTTGGAAAGCCAGACTTAACTAGTGGA
Organism: Solanum verrucosum; assembly: GCF_900185275.1. NCBI lineage: Eukaryota > Viridiplantae > Streptophyta > Magnoliopsida > Solanales > Solanaceae > Solanum > Solanum verrucosum. The sequence goes on from NW_026020357.1 coordinate 919,647, forward strand.
AAAGCTTTCATTGGGAAGCCGAGCTCAACTAGCGTATAAGCTTCCATCTCATATTCATATCCACTCGATGCTAAGCATTAATTCCCATGGATTACATATTAAGTCTTGACTTAAGTTCAGATTCATGGAAGAATTTCTTGACACTCAATCCAACATAATTCATACTATAGCTCATAAATTCAATAAGTGAGAATATCCTTTCAACCTTAGAATCATCATATTGTGAGAAAACCCTTTACATCATATCTTAATCATACATAGGTGTGTACATGAGGAAAACTTCCAACAACACAACAATTAGATCATAATTATATTCACTTTACTCTCAAAGTGTTCATAAAGCATATACATAAATCTCATAATCATGCATAATTCTCATACTTTTCCCTTCAAGGACCATAGACCACATTCGATCAACATATCTAGAATTACTACATTAGACATGAATATAATCATAATTCAAGTAACTCAACTATCAAAAGCATAATCCTCTAATATTCTTCTATAGTCAATAAACCCACATCACAAGATCATAATTGGGTAATTTGGGGTTTCATGGGTTCTTGGGGAATTCAACATAAAAACTATAGGAAATCATCAATTCTTACATAATATATCATAAATAAATCAGAAATGTTTTTGAAAGGAACCCATGAGTTTGAAGTCAAACCCTAACTTTTGGGGAAATCACTAATTTTGAAATTGAATTTGGAGGGACTTCATGGATGAAGGCTATCCATGGATGAAGGACTACCATACCTAAGCAATGAAACCGAAAGGATTTGATGAGGAGAACTTGATTCTTGAACCCTAGTTCCACCTTCTTCCTTCTTCTTCTTCCTTGAAGTTCTGAAGAGAGAATTTCCTTTGGAGAGGATGAAGTTTGGGGTTTTCTTTTTGGAATCTAGGGAGAATGACTTAATTGGGGGAATTTGAGCATAAAAAGCTTTTATACTTCACTAGCGAAGGAGTAAAATGATGTAGTATCGATTTAGGGAAAATAACAAAAGACCCCGAAGACTCCTACTTAAAAGCTGCAGATCTGCACGCTTTAGCTCGCCAAGGGCACTTGGCGATTCACCAAGTTGTCCCTTGGCTCGCCGAAATTTCCAGTGCCCACATTATGGAGGTAGACCACTAGGCGATGAGGAGGAGACTTTGGATGATGAGGAGGAGCCTTTGGGCGATGCGGCAACAGGGTTGGCGAGCCCCGACCTAGCTCGCCCAATTTTCCAGAATCTTGGGCCCCCTAGGCAGTCCAATGGGCGACTCTAGCTCCACTTGCCTAACCGCCAAGTCATTTTTGTGATGGTACTTCCCATCGCCAAGTGGGTCAAAGCAACATAAATGTTTTCCTTCAACTAGTTCCAATGTATAATAGGCCCTTGCCTATTTTTCTTGACGTTAACCCACACGTTTAGCTCTAGTTTAGCCTACTAGGTTCAGAGGTGTTACAATATCTCCCCCTTGGGAACATTCGTCCTCGAATGACGATCTAGACACCTTATGGAAATAAAGACTCAAGACTAGCAGCCCATCATGCATGCAACATCCAAATAATGCACAATTGAATGGAGGAAACTTCAACTCCATCTCAAAACATAATCAATGCAATACAAGGAAGTAGGAACTACATCTAACAACCCAATATGCATGAAGCTCAATATTTCTCATATTCATAGGAGGAACTACCTTCTCCAACTAAAAGCATGCTCAACACAATATCATGGAGCCAATATGCAATTACTTTCAAAAGCATACTAAAGCATGTCTATCAACTCACCTCATGAAGTCAAATAGACAACTCATACTAAATGCACAACATCATGAGAAAAGTCAATCATAAAAACTCACTTTCTTACTAAACATGAATTTCTCAAGAACATGCATAACGTAAGGAAATCGTACAAAAGCTCATATAACGCACATGACTCCCAAAACACTAAAAATCAAGAGGAACTAAATACCTCAAGCTTGAATAAGAGCAAAAGGAAAGAAGTGAGGATATTGGAACTTCATATCGGCCTCGGCCTCCCAAGTAGCACCCTCAACTAAATGATTTCTCCATAAAACCTTCAGGGAAGCTATTTCGTTGTTTCTCAATCTCTTGGCTTGCCGGTCTAGGATCTCTACCGGATCCTCTTCATATGAGAGACTTTCGTCAACTCCCAACCCTTCTAGGGGAATAATGGATACCAAATCTCCAATACACTTCTTAAGCATAGAAACATGAATACCGAATGAACTGGGGCCAACTCATAGGCAACCTTACCAATATGTTGCAAAATTTGGTATGGGCCTACATATCGGGGACTAAGTTTCCCTTTATCTCCAATCTCATCACTCGAGATTTTCAAATAAACCCAATCATTAACTTCAAATTCTAGATCCCTTCTTCTCACATCAGTATAAGACTTTTGTCTACTTTGAGCCATTTTCAACCTCTCTCTAATGAGTCGGATATCTCAATGGCTTCCTGAACCGATTCAGGACCAATAAGAGCAATTTCACCTACCTCGAACCAACCAACCAGAGACCTACATCTCCTACCATACAAGGCTTCAAAGGGAGCCATACCGATACTTGAGTGATAACTATTATTGTAGGCAAACTCTATTAATGGCAAGGGGTCATCCCAATTACCCTTGAAGTCTATAACACATGCCCTCAACATATCTTCTAATGTTTGGATGGTACGTTCCGCTTTCCCATCGGTTTGGGGATGAAAGCTGTGCTAAGTTTAACCTTAGTACCAAGCCCTTTTTGGAATGACTTCTAAAAGTGATCTGAAATAATAGATAAATGGACCCATGCAACTTCACTATCTTATATACAACTTGGCATAGTCTTCCACCAAATGAGAAACCTTGACAAAAATGAAGTGGGCTGATTTTGTCATCCTATCTATAATGATCCAAATAGAATCATGTTGCCTTCGAGTGCGAGGTAAACCCACAATAAAGTCCATACTTACATCTTCCCACTTCTAAGTGGAAATACTTATATTTTAGGACAAGCCTACCGGACTTTGATGCTCAACCTTAACTTGTTGACAATTAGGACATTTGGCTACAAATCCCGCAATATCTCTCTTCATACCATTCCACCAATAGACTTCCCGTAGATCATGGTACATCTTGGTAGCCCCCGGATGAATAGAATACCAAGAACTATGACCTTCCTCTAAAATTTGTTCCCTCAAACCATCAACATCCGGAACAGATAGTTGACCTTGGTACCTAAGCACCCCATCTCCCCCTTGGGAGAAAGCCACAATGGACTTCTTGAGTACCGACCCTTTCAACTCGACTAATATAGGATGAATGTCTTGTTTAGACTTCACATCCATCACAAAGAAATATTCGGAACCATTACCATGACATCACCCTTGGTGGAATCTACTAGTTGGACACCTATTCGGGCCATTTTATGCACCTCACAAACCAATTCTTTCTTTTCTTCCTCTACATGAGCCACACTACCCATGAACAATCTACTAAGTGCATTCGCTACATCATTAGCTTTGTTGGGGTGGTAAAGGACACTCATGTCATAATCCTTCAAAAGGTCTAACCACCTTCTTTGTCGGAGATTCAAGTCTTTTTGACTAAACACATATTGAAGACTCTTGTAATCGGTGAAAACATCCAAATGGACCCTATACAAGTAATGTCTCCATAATTTCAAGGCAAATACCACCCCCGCTAATACAAGATCATGGGTAGGATAATTTTTTTATCATGGACTTTAAGTTGCCTTGAAGCATAGGCAATCACTTTACCTTTTTGCATGAGGACACATCCCAACCCCACTCTAGAGGCGTCACAATATACCACAAAACCATTCGTACCTTCCGGTAAGGTCAACACCAGAGCAGATGTAAGTCTATGTTTCAACTCTTGGAAGCTTTTCTCACAAGAATCTGACCACTCAAACTTAGCCTTCTTTTGAGTCAAAGCCTTCAACGGAGAAAAATTGGAAGAAAACCCCTCAACAAACCTCCTATAGTAACCGGCCAAACCCAAAAAACTTCTAATGTCGGAAGGAGTTAGAGGTCTAGGCCAACTATTGACCGCATCCATCTTCTTCGGATCTACCTCAATACCCTCACTTGACACAATGTGACCAAGGAAAGCTACAGACCTTAACCAGAATTCACACTTGCTAAACTTTATAAAAAGTTGTTGGTCCTTAAGAACTTGTTACACAATTCTCAAATGGTCCACATGTTCATTCTCACTCCTTGAATAGATCAAAATATCACCGATGAACACAATCACAAACATATCTAGGTATTGCCTAAACACTCTATTCATCAAATCCATAAATGCCGCCGGAGCATTTGTCAACCCAAATGACATAACCACAAATTCATAGTGACCAAATCAATTCCTAAAAGGCCGTCTTTGGAATATCAACCCCTCTCACCCTCAGTTGGTGATAACTCGAACGAAGATCAATCTTTGAAAAATAGCTAGCCCCTTAAAGTTGGTCAAACAAATCATCAATTCTCAGAATGGGATATTTATTCTTGATGGTCACTTTATTCAATTGACGATAATCGATGCACATTCTAAGGGACCCATCCTTCTTTCTAACAAACAACACTGGAGCACCCCATGAAGAGATACTCGATGGGATAAAACCCTTGTTTAACAAATCCTTTAGTTTCTCTTTCAACTGGCTGAAGCCATTCTATAAGGAGGAATGGAGATAGGTTGCATATCCGATAAAAGGTCAATACCAAAATCTATTTCATTATTGGGAGAAATACTGAGCAAATCATCGGGAAATACTTCCGGAAACTCATTTACTACCGCAACCGACTCTGGAGAAGGGGTTTCAGACTCAATTTCCATCACCCTAACAAGATGATAAATACACCCTTTGGAGATCATCTTCCTAGCTTTAAGACAAGAAACAAATTGACATCTATGGATAGAATTTCCCCCCTTCCACTCTAAGATAGGCTCATTCGGAAATTGGAATCTAACCACCCGAGTCCTAAAATCGATAGAGGCATAACATGCATGCAACCAATCTATACCCACACATCAAAGTCTAACATATCTAACTCTTCAAAATCCACCAAAGTAACTCTATGGGACAAGGAAATGGGACAACTTCTATAGAATGTTTTAGCCACCAGCGAGTCACTAATCGGGGTAGAGATCGAAAAGGTTCTACTAACTCTTCGAGGAGTATTTCAAATTTCATGGCCAAAAAAGGTGTCACAAAGGACAAGGTAGCACTAGGATCTAACAAGGCATATACATTAATAGAAAAGACTTTTAACACATCGGTCACCCCATCCGAGGAGCTCTCTTGGTTACCTCGGGATTGAAGAGCATAAAAATGGTTTTGCTTTTGGGCATTGGAGTTTGAACCGCTTGGAGGAGCTTGTTTATCTTCCCTCCCCTTAACCTTGAGCATTGGATAATCTCTTATCTTGTGTCCAACCTTCCCACAACTAAAACACCCATCGATACCTGTCACGCCCCGAGTCTACACCCTGGGCGGGACCGACACTCGGAGACCATTGCTGGCCCCAAGCGAACCCTTGGCCTGACTTTCTTAACTCAGCGGAAACCTAACTCAACAGAATAACTTCATGCAAAGCAAAGTCATAAGACAACTTAACTGATACAAATCTGGCCAACAAGGCACCTTGGGTCTCAAAATAGAATATTTACATCTATACATAGATAAGAGACTCAAAACTAACTGACTGACTGTCTATGAAGCCTCTAAAATACTGAGATGGATGTTGGGACAGACCCTGCAACATCCTAATAGAACAAAACTAAGTACACAAAATAATTGAGTCCTTCGGAAAGCAAGGAGGCTCCCCATTGACTCTGGAGTGCTCAGCTGGATCAACGACGTGCAGGATGCTGATCTGGGGTACCTGTATCTGCATCGTCATAAGATGCAGGCCAACTGGCATTAGTACATGGAATGTACGAGTATGCGAGCTGGAAACTAAGCAACAAAGGCTAGAAGAAAATCTGGAAGAAACTGAAATAGCTTACCTGGCTCAACTCAACTTAACTTGACTGACTTCTTTCAATATAAGGCAAATTTTAAAACAATTCGGTATAAAGAAAGACTGCTTTAAACATGCTATAAACTCTGTGTGTATACAAAGATACAATAAGCCTGAGATGTATATAGAAATACAAATGAATTGATGTATATAAAATACAATACTTTCTGTGTATGAAAATACAATAACTGCTGTGGGAGTTTCTCTAACCGACAACCATCACATGAGAGTTATAGTGATGATAAAGCGATCGACCTCACGCTGCCAGAACATCTTATACCCGGCCAAATGTATAAGACCTGAACTGCCTAATGGATCCACTAGTCTATCTGGAAAAGGATTCATCCAAAAAGTATGATCCTTTTCTACCCATGGTGGCTAACATGGTTCTATGGGGGCTGTGGGTTCTTTGAACGCTCCCCCAATTCGGTGCTCGATACTACTCCCAAAAAAATGTACTGGCTCTTATGTTTTTAAAACATATTTCTTCCTGCTGATATGAGATAATTACTCAAAAACTAGCCCGAAGGCTCTTTGGAAATCTCAGTTTCCAACATTGTTTAAATGCAAAAACATTTCTTTAAAACTTCTTTGGGAATACATAGTTCCCTAATAACTTTGAGAAATGAACTCAACTTGGAACTCTTGACTCTTTACTCTTTACTTGACTTGCAACTTGAGCCTTAGAATGAAGTGAAAACGTTCAAGAAAGACTCTTGAACAACTTTGAAAACTTACTTGAACTAACTTCTTAACTTTGCTTGACTTGACTCTAACTTCTGTTTAACTTGCTACTAACTTGCCTTGAATTGAACTATGGATTCAAGGTGTATGATCACATGTATTTAGATGAGTTCGGGATGTTTAGAAACACTTTGGGGTGTTGGAAACAACTAGGGAACATAGGTATAACACCTAGGAACATGCATGAGAAAGTGTGGAAAGAAAGGGAGAACATGGCGTCCTTGGCGCTCTGCAGGGCGTGGAGCGCCAGCCCTCGAAGCTCAGAGGGCACCTGCTGGCGCTCTGAGAGGTACGCCGCCCCAAGGGCTGGACCTCAGAGTCCCCTTTGGGGCGCGCTGGCAGGCACGACGCGCTAGCCCCTTCCCCAGAAAATCCGACTTTTCTCCTCTTTTCTTCAACTCTAAACCACCCTAACTTCAAGGGTTCCAATCCCAACCACTAAGGATCATAAAATCCCTCAACATAAAAGAGATTTAACTTCAAACACACAACCAAATCATGTCCCACAACCAACAATAACTTTAACAACACAATCAACAACATCAACAACACTACCCAACAACTTCAACAACATATCCACTCTTTCTCAATAATGAAAATGATCTTGGTGTGTGAGGGAAAGGATCAAACCATCACTATGAACTCACATACCTTGGTAGGGATCACCCCCGACGAAAATCCACGATGATCTTGACGAATCTTTGCTTGATCTTCCCTTTCTCCTCTTCTTCTCCTCTTCTTCTCTTCTTCTCCTCTTCACTCTCAAGAACCCTAACTCTTTCTCTTTTAAAATGGGACAGAAATGATCCAACATCAGCCTAACACACAATATAATCCCAAAAGAAATGGCTACGGAAAAGACCAAAATGCCCTTAAAATTTCCGGACGGATTCCTTGCCAACTGCCCAACTTCCAAAGGGCATAAGTCGCTCATACGAACTCGGAATCGAGCAAACTTGGCGGCGTTGGAAAGATCATTCCAAGGGCTTTCCAAACATAACTAGAAATACTCCTAAATCATCTTGATATAGGAGTTATGACTGCTCAAAGTTGGACAAAACTCACTGATTTCCCACACTTAAACCAAATTTCCAGATTTTAAATTTTTCCAAAAATGACTATTTCTGAATTTCAAGCTTTTCCATAGTTATTTCAAATTGCCAGATGTTACAATACCAACAAGGCACTTGCCATCATGCTTTCTACCATATTTTGCACAATAAGGCCTAGCAACATAAGAACTACCACTAGTACGTCCTTGAGGTTTAGGGTTGGAAACCCTATCCTTGTTGACCCTTAAAGCACTAGAGGAGGCTTGGTTGGAGAACCTTTGTTTGAACCTGGGTCGGCCTTGTCCATCGGACCTAGCATTAGAGAAGTTCCCATCACCGGTTCTTGCTCTTTTTAGCTCCCTATTTTTTTCCTTGAGTTTTAACTCCTCAATTTGTTGAGCGTACACCATAATATTTGAGATATCCATGTCATGACGGAGCATTGATGCACATCATTGTTCTTTAACCAAGTCAGACACACCCGTCAAAAACCTACCCAACTCATGGATAGTTGGGTAAATTTCAAGGCATACTCTTTAACACTCATGTTACCTTGCCTAAGATTAATGAATTCTTCCACCTTAGCTTCCCTCAACTCTCGAGGAAATAATCTATCAAGAAATACCGATTTGAACGTTTCCCACTCAATCAGGACCGCTCCTACGGGTCTTCCCCTCTTCCATAGATCATACCATACTTGAGCAACATCTTTTAGTTGGTAGATGGCTAACTCCGCCTTCTCTTGCAAAGACACCCCCATAATAGAAAGAACTTTATAGACCTCATCGATAAAACTTTGGGGATCCTCTTCCACTTTAGAGGCATGAAATATGGGAGGGTTCACTCTAGCAAAATCCCTAACCCTAGAAGCAACCGAATTCACAGTAGGATTCACCGTAGCTATCACTTCTCTATTGTCTTTAGCCGTCATGACTTGAGCCAACATTTGGATAGTAGACCTAAACTTCGCATGGGTCACATTCTCAACCACGGGATCAACTGGACCTTGATTTTCTTGAGAAGGAGCTCCTTGATTCACATCCTCCTCTTTCAGCCTTCTAGAGTTAGCCCTTCGTGTATTCATTTCCTAAAGACACAAGAGAAGGATTAAGAGTGGGACTTTATAGAGTTAAACTCTAAGGCACGACTTAAAAGTATTGAAAGAAATGTAGTTTCTTAATCATCTTATAGCCTCTCATTTATAAATGTGACGCGCTTCACATTTATGAATAAGACTCTACTAGACGTGGCTTATGAGACGTCATCCTAGAATCATTCTAAACCTTGTGCTCTAATTACTAAGTTTGTCAAGACCCAAGGGTACCCCCTAGACGTAACAAGGCACATAGAACCCCGAAAGGGCTCTGTGTAAGCCACTTAGCATATCATAACTTAAGCATAGAACAATAAAGAGTAAAAATGCATTTCAAGTCCAAAATTTTCTTAAAGGAAAGTGAAAGTCTAGACTTGTCTCAATTAGCCATCTATTACAATACTTGAATCAAACTAGGGTCACAACCCATACAACATGATTCGAAAGTCAAATGGAAGAATGAAACTACTAAATGAAAATATCCATCCTAGAATCATGAGGACTCACCAACAATCAAGGAGAATGAGTAGATCCAAGTTCTAGCCACAATGGGGACCACCTCGAGAACCGAACCCTACAACTTAGGGAAAATATAGGAAAATTTGGGTTAGTACAAAAATGCACCAAGTATGATAGTCATGCATAAAATCATGAAAACATGCTAAAAGGTACGTTTTAGTTGAATGCATGCAATTTGCTAAGCTAAAGCATCCTTTGGAAGATAAGGAAAAAGCATAAGTCATAAGCATAATCAACTCGCATATTATCATGTCATAAGAGGAACATATCATACATATCCTCAAAGCATACTTGTGCAATGCATGAATAAGATCCTATAATGTCACTCACACTAAGTATGGCCTCTTGAGTAACTATAGCTCACCATTCATACTCTTGTTCATACTTTTATCATAATGGGGAATAAGCCTTAACTATACCATGTGAGCTTAACATGGAATCCAGTGTCTACCCCACTCCGAAAAGGGGTTGTCCTACTTGCCTAAGGTAGAACAATACTCTTACTGTAGGTATATCCACTAGGTAAATACCTATGAGGGCACATAGTTTAGGGGATAAGGAGATTACTTCTAGAAACCCGGACTCAACTATGGTAGAAGGTTCCCATCTCATGAAATATATGCTTTGGGAACCCGGAATCAACTAAGGTAGAAAAAACCCATTTGGAAAGCCGGACTCAACTAGTGTAAAAGCTTTCATTGGGAAGCCAGACTCAACTAGCGTATATGCTTCCATCTCATATTTATATCCACTCGGTGCTAAGCATTAATTCCCATGGATTATATATTAAGTCTTAACTTAAGTTCATATTCATGGAAGAATGTCTTGACACTCAATCCAACATAATTCATACTGTAGCTCATAGATTCAATAAGTGAGAATAACCTTTCAACCTTAGAATCATCATATTGTGAGAGAACCCTTCACATCATATCATAATCATACATAGGTGTGTACATGAGGATAATTTCCAACAACACAACAATTAGATCATAATCATATTCGCTTTACCCTCAAAGTGTTCATAAAGCATATATATAAATCTCATAATCATGCATAATTCTCCTATTGTACCCTTCAAGAACAATAGATCACATTCGATCAACATATATAGAATTACTACATTAGACATGGATATAATCATAATTCAAGTAACTCAACTATCACAAGAATAATCTCCTAATATTCTTCTATAATCAACAAACCCACATCATAAAATCATAATTGGCTAATTTGGGGTTTCATGGGTTCTTGGGGAATTCAACATAAAAACTATAGGAAATTATCAATTCATACATAATATATCATAAATGAATCATTAGAAATGTTTTTAAAAGGAACCCATGAGTTATCTATGGATGTAGGACTACCATACTTAGCAATGAAGTTCTAGAGAGAGAATTTCCTTTGGAGAGGATGAAGTTTGGGGTTTTCTTTTTGGATTCTAGGGAGAATGACTTAATTGGGGGAATTTTACCATAAAAACCTTATAAACTTCACTAGGGAAGGAGTAAAAAGATGTAGTATCGATTTAGGGAAAATAACAACAGACCCCTAAGACTCTTACTTAAAACTTGCAGATCTGCACGCTTTAGCTCGCCAAGTGGTCCCTTGGCTCGCCGAAATTTCCAGTGCCCACATTATGGAGGCACACCACTAGGCGATGAGGAGGATCCTTTGGGCGATGCGCCAACAGGGTTGGCGAGCCCCAACCTAGCTCGCCCAATTTTCCAGAATCTTGGACCCCCTAGGAAGTCCAATGGGCGACTCTAGCTCCACTTGCCTAACCGCCAAGTTACTTTGGCGATGGTACTGGCCTTCGCCAAGTGGGTCAAGGCAACATAAATGTTTCCTTCAACTAGTTCCAATGTATGATAGGCCCTTGGACATTTTCCTTGACATTAACCCACACGTTTAGCTCTAGTTTGGACTACTAGTTTTCGGGGTGTTACAAAGTACAAGTGGAACCCTCCGAAAGCAAGGAGGCTCACAATAGCTAACTCGAACTACATGTTGTATCAACAAAGTGCCTATTGATAAATCTGAATACCTGTAACTGCATCATGAAACAAATGCATGCCAAATGGCTCAGTACGTTGAATGTATGAGCATGTAAGGGGATTTCTAAAGCATAAGCATAAGCTTGAACTTGATAAAAAGGAAACATACTTACCTCCTCTCAACTCACTCAACTAAACTCAACTTAAGAATAAGAAACATAGTTCAACCTAATGATAAGATATTCAACTCAGTGAAATAAGACTCAAATCAATGATAAAATATTCAACTCAGTGAAATAAGGCTCAACTCAATAATAAGACACTCGACTCTTGGTACTCAACTCAATATAAAGCGATAATAAGAGACTCAATATATGGAAGACTTTTAAAACAGTAGAAAGCAACTCAATGTATTTAAGAATATAATATAATATACTCAGTTTGTATGCAAATATACAATATAAACTCTGTTTGTATATGAAAATACAAGTAAACTCTGTGAATATAAAAATACAAATATCTCTGTGGGAGTTTCTCTAACTGACAGCCATCACTTATGAGCTATGTGATGATACAACATTTTTCCTGACGCTTCCAGGGCCGTCCTATACCTTGCTTGGGGTATAGAACCTAACTACTTAGTTGATCCACTAGTCTATGCTAAAAAACATTAAGGAATCATCTAAAAAGTATGACCCTTTCTACCCACTTTGGCTACATGGTTTATGGGGCTGTGAGTTATCTGAACACTTCCCCATATTGGTGCTCAATACTACTCCCAAAATATACTAGCTCATATGTTTAAAACATAACTTTTTTTGTGGTTTGAGATTATTACTCAAAATCCTTTCTCTTAAAAGAGATGGTACTCAAACTCCTGAAACTCTTTTTGAAATCTTAGTTCCTCTCATCTTAAATGTGAAAACATTTACTCTTGGAATACATAGTTCTCATATATCATTTTTAAGAAAATGAACTCAACTTTGCTCTTTCTCAAAAACATTTCAAAATCATATTATAATATGATCATTGATAACTCGGGAAGTCATACTGCATAAACATTGATGGTATATCTAGATACTGTACTGTTCATACATTGATGGCATACTCGATTGTCATACTAATCATGTTTTATAAAACTCTTTTCTCAAAACTCATCTTTTCTTTCTCAAAGCTCAGTTTAAGTACTCAAGTGTTGGCTTTAAAAAGGTTTTTTAAATTTATAACTCAAATCATAAGGTTCATGTAGAATTATGGGCATGAACTACTCAACTCAAGGACCTTCATGGGTAACATGTAGTAGCCCCGTGATTAGGAATATAATCCCAAAATGATTAGGAACTCAATACTCAAGACTTAGAATTTGAAGATACTACTCCTCTGAAAGATACTTAACTGATGGAGTTCATGCATAATTTATGGGCATGAACGACTCGACTCAAGGGTCTAAATAACAATATGGAACTCATGTATACGAATCTTGTCATTCTCATACTTACTTCCTCAAAACTTAGCTCAAATCGACAGTTGATCTCAAAGGATTCACAATTCAACTCAAAGACTTTCTTGAACTCTACTCTTAACTCTTTCTTGAATTTGAATTATGAATTCAAGAGTTATGATTCATGATATGAAGGATCTCAATAATAATATAGCAATTCGATAATTAGGAATATAACTTTTAAAAGAAACATGAACTCAAGAACTCAAAATCAACTTATCTCAAGAATACTCAAATCTAGGGAAAGTATCCTAGAGTACTCTTTTACTGCTCTAAAAGTAGATGTAGGGCGTGAGGACGAACTAGTCCGATACTATGATAGCCTTACATACCTGGAAGAATAAGGTTCTTGAAGAATCTCGAATAATCACTTGATTAAAAGCATTGAAACCCTAGCTTGAAGATAAACGATCAAGAAAACCTTTCTTGAGATTCTTGAATTAGTTTCTTGAAATCTCTATGACCAATAATTATGATTTTCCTTAGTGATTCATAACTGTATGGAGGAATTCGAGTTGAAAAGAATGGAATTCTTGGAGAAAGACTTACCTTGAAGAAGAATCTTGAAAAAGATGGAAAGAATCTTGAAAAATATTGAAAGAATCTTGAATGTACTCTTCTACTTTGATTTTTCCTTAGGGTTTGAGAGAAAAGAGAATGATGGACTAAAAGATGAAAATCTGATTGTTTTGACACTTTTATTAGTCAAGAAATTCTTTTAGGGTTTTCTTGGACATAAAAAAACAAAAACAACCCTTTTAAATGTTTTCTTGTTGTCTAATTCGTAACAACACTGTATAGGTTACTAAAATAGTCATAACGTTTTACTTAGAAATTGGATTGACGCGAAATTGGTGGCGTTGGAAAGTAGATTCAAATACCTTTAAATGGATAGGTTATGGCTCACGTAAATCTTTATATTCTAAGAGATATGGTCGTTTAAAATTTACCCAAGTAGAATCTTACATCAAAACTTAATCGATAATGACACTTATCAAGAACTCATCAAGAACTTAAATCCTGAAATTTTAAGAACTAAATTATGCTAAATAAATCATGATTGGTGTGTGGGTTAATGAAACCAACACTATGGAAACTTACGTACCTCTTAGGGATCAAACCCATGACGAAAATCTGCAACAAAACTCAAGAACCTCGACGAACGCCTTGATCTTTTCCTCTTTTCTCCTCTTTTCTCTTCTTGAACTCTCAACTAAAAGCCTACTCGTATATTAGGATTATAAAACTGAACCTAATAGTATTAGACCCTTAAAACCTTACTAATAATGAATAAAATCTTATTTGGTAAGGAAAAGACCAAAATACCCCTCATAATTTTTGGGTAACTTTCCTTAACTGGACAACTTAACTTCAAAAGGGCATATCTCACTCATCCGAACTCGAAACTTAGCAAACTCGATAGCGTTGGAAAGATAATTCACAGACCTTTCAGTTTCAATCTTGTAGCCCACCTAAACCATCCTTTACTGATATTTATGGTCATTTAAAATTTACCCAAAACTCATAACTTAAGCATAACTTGCAAAATTTCAAATTTTGCCATCTCCAATTTAGTTCTTTTTGGAACTCAAGGTGCTACATCTAGTGACCTGACCTTAATAATTAAGAAATTTTAAATTCCTTGCTAAATCCTACTCACAATGAAGGATGGTTCGAGTCTTAGTTCAAAAAATTTCTGAGGTGTTACATTTCTTAATTATTTTTCGATTTATATGATGAAACTTCTTTCAAGGTGGGTTGTATCATTATTTGTGTCTTTCTTTACTAAAGTTCCCTAGTTATCTTGCTCAAAAGATCCTTCTTTTGTGTGTATATATATTTGCACTTTATTTACTGGTTTTGTATTTTATAATAAGTTTTTTGGGTTGCAATTATTTTCGTCTTTTAATAGATTTTTGGTGATGATCTCTTATATAAAGTGAACAGAAAATATTAGTCAACTTCACTTTTGTGTTTATCATCTTATAATTCTTATAAATTTATGTAAAATCAATTTATTGGTCATTTTCCCCTCATTAACATGGTAAATATATATTTATTATTTGTCTATATTAATTTTGTTAGATATGTTTACGTCCATTTCTTAAATTTAGACTAAGAGTTCATCACTATATCACATACTATGTGCTATATTATCATAATTAGTTTTATATTTTTCAACATTTTTTATTTTGCAGACAAATAACCAAAATTAATGAAAGAATTAATTAACACTGTTATATTTGCATAGAACAACATATACAAAAGAATAATGTAATTGATAATTTTCAACGTTAGATTAGACCTATACAAGTTTGAATGACAGTAAAGAATAAACGTGCAGTGCACATTTCCAGAACTAGTATAATATATACGTGCCGTGAAACTAGTATATTATTATTAGTGGGAAGCTCCTAAATTCAAAGTTGGATTACCATTTTGACCTTATCTTACACCTAAAATAAAATAAATATTAATATCTATTTAATTAATTAAATATTAAGCAATAGTTATATTTAAATTCATGCACATATACAAAAATCTTTTGTGCTTCATTGATGACTTAAGAAAGCTGCAAAAAAAAGGTAAAAAAAATGTTACATAATACAAAAAATACTACTTATATTGCGATAAGGAAAGTCTTCCAGGTATAAGGGATATAATGATCACTTAATGACAAAGAATTTACACATCGTGGTCCACTTAAACCCACAAATTTGCAAAAATAAGAGGAGGTTTGGATCCACTTCTACCATAAAACATATCTTCATCTCTATTTTCTATCAAGGTTGTAGAGATGATAGTCACAATATGATATGATTCTCAATCTTAGTATTGTTGGGGAGGACAAGTGACAGATGGTCTAGTGCCTCCACTGATCTCATCCTTGGCCTCATCCCCATCTTTGTTCACACCTTCCTCGACAATCGCATAAATCAAAATTGAGCCTAAGATATGAGTAACGAATGATGCTCAATTTTATGATGATGCAATTTATTCATTTTGGGATCTACTTAATCGTGATGACTATTCTCTATCGATTGTGGGATTGTTGAACGTTCACTGAGTGGGTGTTGATGATGAAGTTAGGCTATTTTGGCATCCTATACTTCAAAAATTTATGTTCAAATACCTTCTAAGTTCTAAGGATTCGTGATTCAAGAAATATATTGACTCATTTGTAGAAATTGGGATATTTCAAGTTTTATGTTCAAATTCAATAAGCAACTCAAGAAACATCATAACTTTGTAAAATAGAGTATGAATATATTATGATTCCCAAAATTTTGTTTGTTTTTCTTTACATTTTCGGGCCATCTGTTATTAAGAGATGAGTTTCAATTCATCTGTTCGTTCGCTCCCTATTAAAGATGTTGTGCTTCAATGCATGGTTATACTATCTTGAATTTCGTGTGGTAACTCAATCTGTTTGATCACAATTTTTCAAAAAACATCTTCTAGTATGGTTCTTGAAGGTCTTACAACAAGCACATTCTTTTGATAGAACCTTTTATGCTATTATACTTGAATTTGTTGATATCATTGCGGATTCTACTCTAGCATTTTTCATTGTTGATAGAATAGGAAAAAAAAATTCATGTGAATGGAGATGCTAATCATAATGAATGGTCAACGCTCGTGGCTCGTAGCGATGGGTGAAAATGCCAAAAATGAACTCATTCATCATAGCTGGAGCAAACATGCTCTTTCTTATGCCTTTAATAAGTTTGAGTCACAACCTAAGTTGCCGTTTCTGTCACACCTCGAGCCTACACCCTGGACGTAACTGGCACTCGAGAACCATTGTTGGTCCCCAAGCGAACGCTTGGCCTGACTCAATACTCTGTAGAAGACTTACTCAACAATATTTGAACTCAAATGTAAATATTTACTCGAATGTCTCAAGATAAATAACTTAGAATACATAAAGTATTCAAATGGCCAAAAAGGCAACTCAACTCTTAAACCTTAACAATGGAAATGAAAAAGATTCCTCATAACACTTCTGTCTATGAAGCCTCTAATAGCTATGAGGGAAGTCGGGACAAGACTCACGACCTCCTAACAAAATTGAAAGTAGACGTGGAACCCTCTGAAGTAAGGAGGCTCACCAAAGAACTCTGGAACAGCAAGTGATATTAACGGAGCGCTTGTTGATGACCCTGATTACCTGTATCTGCATCATGAAAGATGCAGGCCAAATGGCGTCATTACATAAAATGTACTAGCATGTAGGAGGGACTCTAAAGCACATATAAAAGCAACAATAAAGATGCAATATAAAGAAAGATTTTAAAACATTAGATAATAACTCAATGTATTTAAAAAATACAATAGTAAACTCTTTACTCTTATTTGGGAGATTCTCTATCCACCAACCATCACTATGAGCTATGTGATGATACAACCTCTCTCAGCTCACGGGGAAAGAAGCTCCCCATGTAAGAACTTTAAAAAACAACCCAACTCACAATTAGTGCCCCTTCAGCTCTACTCTTCTTCCATTGGTCGTACCAGATCCTAGCAACACCTTTGAGTTGGTATGCAACAAGTTCCACACGCTCAACATCTGTAACATGCATCACCTCAAACACTTTCTGCAAATCTTCCATAAAGTTTTTCGAATCCTCAGTGACACTTGAACCAGTGAAGTCTGGTGGATTCATCCTCAAGAACTCACGGATCCTGAATGTATCAACCACATCCTGTCGAACCCCTCTCTGTTACCCAGCTTGGTTGGTCACCACTTGACTTAACATCCGGATAGCCTCCCGGAACTCAACATTAGTGACCTCTTCATGGGGTTGCACTTCTAGTGCATTGGGGACCTCTTGATCCTGAGAATCAACATTTCTCCTAGCAAAACGACCACAGACAGATATTCATGGAGGCATGATCTGAAAGATAAGTGCAAACACGAATTAGAAAGAAACCTTTTTAGAGTTGAACTCTATCGCACGAAAAGAGTATGAAAGAAGTGAGATATTTTCTAAATGTCATAGCCTTCTAATTATAGATGTGGCGCGCTTCACAGTGATAAGTATGACTCTACATGATAACAACATGGATAGCATGGATCGCGTAAAAGCATTAGAGGACCTTGATGGACACAAAATCAAGAAGTACAATGTGTGAAAGGTCCATCTAAGTGAAGAGAAAGAAGAAAGAGGCCATTTGTGCAAATGGTCATCTCATAATTTCAAGAATTCACAAAAGAAGACAACCAAACAAGGCCCTTACCTCATTAAGGGTAAAATTGTCAAAAAAGTGTCTTCTTTACTTTATTTTCAAGAATTCACAAAAGAAGTCAACCAAATAAGGCCCTTACCTCATTAAGGGTAAAATTGTCAAATAAATGTCTTTTTTTATTTTATTAGTATAAATAGTAGTCTCTTTTATTTTGGATGATTTAGACTATATGGGTTTTGAATGTGAAATGAACAAACTCTTTCAAGAGTGTAGTTTAAGGGTGGAATCCCTTTAGGATAGCCTAGCTTAATCTAGATTAGTGATAGGTGGATTCTCATTGTTGATTTAGGACTTCTTTAACCTTGATTTCACTTGAGATTGATCATTTGTGGTTTTTCAATTTGAGTTGTTTCTTTTCGAATTCAAGTTTCTCTTCTTCCTTGGTTGATTGTTTATTCAATTGCCTTTCTTTCTTCTCTTCTCATCTCTTATTTCTCATCTTACTTTTTTGTTGTTTCATTCCCCATTTGATTTCAATTGGTTTCATCCCCAATTGAAACCCTTATCATTTCGTATCAAGAGCCTAGGTTTAGATTTGTTCTTACAAATCTAGTCTTGGTTTAAAAAAAAAAAGTCCAAAAAATTCGTCAAAAAAAATACTTGATTTTTTTTTAATTTTGATTTGTTATTTTTGACACAAGATCCTTATTTCCTAGTGTTTTTTTGAGTCTAGGTTTCAATTTTTGTTCAATTTGGAGTTGTAGAAGTGAAGTTACTATTGAAGGGTTTCAAGCTTTTCAAACTTTTCAAATTTTGAAAGTGGGTCTTTTGATTGAGGCGAAATTGGAGGTTAATAATTAGTGAGCTTTGTTCTCTTAGTTGAACAGAAGAAAATACTAAATTTTGAGCCAATTTCGAGTTGATTTGAGTGTATTGGGGTTGAGTGTGTGTTCTTGGTGGTCAATGTCTTGTTGGTATCTTCAAGTTGTTCTTGAAGAAGAAGAAAGAAGAAAGTACATTTGATCCAACTTTTCAAGTCAAAGTTGGTCAAAAGTGTTTTTTTGGGGTCCATTAGTGGAATTTTGAAAAAAAAAGAAAAGGAAATTCGAAAAAAAATAATTGAATTTCAAAAAAAAAATTAAAAAATCCATGTGGACTGCCACGTCAGCAATCAGTTGCCAACACAACATCCACTTCAGCGCCAGCTCAGTGCCACAACAACAGCTCACTGCCAGGCCATCCTTGACGCGCCACATGGCGCGTGTGGCTCAGATTCAAAGAGGAAAATGTGCAGGTTTTTGCTTAAGACCCCAAAAATATTCTAAGTATGGGAAGTTTTTTGGACCAAAATTGTTTTCTAAGTGTCCAAACATCTTGATTCTTTTTCTATACTTTTTTCCTTCAATTCCTCAACTATTTAACAACTAATTAACATCTTTAATTACTTGTTAACTAGTTTTAATCATTAAATTATCCAATCAAAGTCTTACAAGTAAAGAACTGTTTTAAGGCTTAAAAGTTTTTCTAAGTGTCCAAATTCACTTCTTCTTCTTCCACACTTTTTTTCTTCTATTTTTCAACTATCTAACAATTAATTAATATCTTTAATTACTTTTAACTAGTTTTTAATCATCAAATCTTTTCTTTGATCCTTCAAATTAACAAGAAGTAATTCTTCTACTTTTGTTACTTGGTTTATTTTGAGTCCGAATTTTTTTTGGCACTTCTTTCTTCTACTTTTGTCATTTTAATTCGTTGATAACCTTCTTGATTCCAGTCCTTTAGATTTTTGGGTCATCCTTCTTTCAAGAGTCACAAGAATCCACTCCACCACAAAGAATTAGTGATCTTGTGATTTGATTGGGCAAAGGTAGTTCTCTATCAAATTTGGGAACACACTTTAGGAAGGTGAGTGTGAGATCAAATAAGAGAGGTGTGAGGAATTTTGCCACTAACCTTGTTTGCTAAGTTTTGTAGGTACCCAAGGTGTTTACAAGGAAGAATGTCATCCGTAACTTCCGAATATTGTGGAGATGATATTGGTGAATATGCTTGTAGCAATATGAGCTATGAACATGGTGAAAATGAGTTTTGTGAGGGCTATGATGGTCCTTACGAGCATGGCAATGGGGCTCTTGTTTATGATGGTGATTCTTATGAGGGATATGATGGTCCATGGGATAATGAACAACGTGGTGGTGAGAACTACTACTCCGGAGATGATTTTGAGATGAATGGAACTTATGTCTCTTGTGATGATGTTGAAGGGATGGAAGAACCTTATGGTGTATATCATTGTGGAGATGAAGGTTCTCATGCTACGCACCATGGTTATGATGGTGATGTGAGGTACAATTCTTTCTCTCATAGGTCTTATGAATCCTTTGAGCATAATATAGATAGAAATGGAGGTTGTGAGGTTGAATTTACTACCTCATCTTGTGCTACTTCCTATCCTAAGAAATAAGGCATAGATGTTTGGGTGGGACCATTTCAAAGTCGCCGTGTGGACCATAGAAGAAGTACATTCCCTACTTCTCGAAATATGCTAACTTATTCTTATCATCCTAGTTCCAATGTTTCTTGTTCTCCGTATGGTGATGAGGTTGAAGGTAGAGGGGGAGGAACACTAAGCCATGAAGTAGTAGAGTTAAGAGAATCTTTTACAATGTTGAGGGAAGAGTTTGATGATTTCTTACGGATGTTTGAAAAGGTTACGTCTATGGTACAAAAGAGGAAAGTTATTCATCATGAAGATACGCCTAAGGAGTTACCCTTGGAAGAAAAACAAGATACTCCTTGTAAGGTTGGCACTAAGGAGTTGCACATGGAAGTCAAAACACCCACTCCTTGTGCACCAAAATGGAAGTTGAACTTGAAGGGATCTTCTAACCCTTCTAAAGGAATCCTTGGAACTTGCCCTAACTCCCATCAAATTGAGAGACAAAAGATTGAGAGGAGTAAGGATGTGAAAAGTGACAACTCTAGAGTGGAAAAAGGAGAGGTTGGGTGGAGTGTTGTGAGAGGGTTGTCACATTTTTCTCCTAACTCATGTAACTTTACTTTCTCTAGTTGTTTGAAAATTTGTGCAGGTATCCTTGGAAGCAAGCCTAGTGAGGCACCTCAAAATGTGAAGAATCATGAGGTTCTTGAAAGGTTCCAAAATGAGAAAATGTGCTCTAATGTTGATAGTCAAGGTGACTACACTTCTTCCTATGAGCTACAAGGTAACAATGCTAACGCCTACACTTCCTTGAACTTGGAACATCATTGTGTGGATAGTAGCCCTTTGAGTGTAAATAATAACTTGTCTTTATGTGAGCATAGTGGGTCTTTACCTTGTGATGTTCTTGATAGCACTTTCTTGTGTGATGATAATATCCTTGTTGTGAGTGATCAAGCACTAGTTGATCCTTTTGATGACCGAATTGACTCTTCTAGTAAGGTCAATTTGTGTCCACCTAGTGTTGGCACTTGTAGCTTGAATAAGGGTACAGTGTCCTGCGATGAAAGTGATGCTACACTAGTTGATCCTATTGATGTCCAAGTTGATTCTTCTAGAAAGATCAATTTGTGTCCACCTAGTGTTGGCATTAATGATTTGAATGTATCCTTAGACCATAACACAATTTCTTGTTTTTCTCATGTGAATCTTGAGGTAGAATGTTTGTTAAAGGATAATCTCTTGTTTGATGATAACATGACTTTTGAGAGTGTGCATAGTGAAATGCCTTATAATGTTGGAAGTGTAGCCAGTCTCAGCGGCTATCAATTGTTT
This sequence comes from Solanum verrucosum, assembly GCF_900185275.1. Taxonomy (NCBI): domain Eukaryota; kingdom Viridiplantae; phylum Streptophyta; class Magnoliopsida; order Solanales; family Solanaceae; genus Solanum; species Solanum verrucosum. Next base: position 941,570 of record NW_026020357.1, read on the forward strand.
GAGAATCCACTATGGTGTGATGACACACTTTCCAAAGATGGAAATCTCTTTTGTGAAAATGAGAGTACATTTATTGGAGAGGGTAGTGTTAAGATGAAAGGGGACGCTTATGTTAAATGTTACTTCATCCTTGTGTGTTCCAATTCTTCATATGAATTGTGCTTCTTTAGTATATAAAGTGGAGGCCAAACTTGGGAACAACTTGATTGAAGTTCATTTATGTGACACCTTTCTCTACTACTTGTTTACATATGATGATGTTAGCACTTTTGAGTGGAGTACTATGATATTGGAAGATAAGGGTGCCAATCGGGTTAATAAAGGTGTGCTTGATCCATGTTCATGGATTTCCTTTCCATTTGACCCTGGTAATGAGTTGAATTGTGGCATTTGTTTAGTGATGCTTGGTCAAGATGACAAGAACAATTTGGAGAAATTTGTTGGCACCTTTCCCTATGATGGAAAGTTCTTCTTGAGGGTTTACAATTTACTTGAGGGGCCTACGTTGTGCATGGGGAAGGGTCGTTTTCTAACCCCCTTTCTTTACTATCTCTTTGCGTATGATCTTGTTGATTGTGCATCTTATGGGGATAAGAGTTATTTGTCAAGAGAGGGGGAAGTTTATCTTAAATTCATCATGTTGTCTTTGTGTGTTCCATCTTGTGATGTAATGAGTGCTAGGATCCTTAAACCTAGTTGTAATCTTGCATATAGGAACACCTTAGATGACCCTTATGTGCATGATGATGAGTCTCATATTTGTCTTAAATGGGCATTGCATTTCGGTCGAGGTATCATTGAGGTCTATACTTGTTTGTATGACCCCATTATGTGGACCTATTATCATTTTAACCCCGGTGAGCGTTTGAGCTTGTAGTAATGTTATATTTTGGGTGGTATTATCCTTTTGATGTGAGGAATAGCCAATTTCCTTGTTCTCCAACTGCGGGCTTAATAGTCCTGATAATAGAGGATACTTGGTTGCTCCTTGAGATTATGTCTCCTTGATGTAATGCTTTTTGTGCTAACCATTATACTAACCCTCATGGCATGAGGATATATTTATTGTTCGTCCTTTTCATGGTTTTGCAAGGTTTGGATTCGAGGACGAATCCTTTTCAAGAAGGGGAGGATGATAACAACATGGATAGCATGGATCGCGTGAAAGCATTAGAGGAGCTTGATGGACACAAAATCAAGAAGTACAATGTGTGGAAGGTCCATCTAAGTGAAGAGAAAGAAGAAAGAGGCCATTTGTGCAAATGGTCATCTCATAATTTCAAGAATTCACAAAAGAAGACAACCAAACAAGGCCCTTACCTCATTAAGGGTAAAATTGTCAAAGAAGTGTCTTTTTTACTTTATTTTCAAGAATTCACAAAAGAAGTCAACCAAACAAGGCCCTTACCTCATTAAGGGTAAAACTGTCAAATAAGTGTCTTCTTTATTTTATTAGTATAAATAGTAGTCTCTTTTATTTTGGAAGATTTAGAATATATGGATTTTGAATGTGAAATGAACAAGCTCTTTCAAGAGTGTAGTTTAAGGGTGAAATCCCTTTAGGATAGCCTAGCTTAGTGTAGCTTAATCTAGATTAGTGATGGGTGGATTCTCATTGTTGATTTAGGACTTCTTTAACCTTGATTTCACTTGAGATTGCTCATTTGTGGTTTTCAATTTGAGTTGTTTCTTTTCGAATTCAAGTTTCTCTTCTTCCTTGGTTGATTGTTTATTCAATTGCCTTTCTTTCTTCTCTTCTCATCTCTTATTTCTCATCTATCTTACTTTTGTGTTGTTTCATTCCCCATTTGTTTTCAATTGGTTTCAACCCCAATTGGAACCCTTATCACTACATAAATGACTTCATAGACACCCTAGGACTATTGAACTTTGTTCTCTTTACCAGGTTTGTCACGCCCCGAGCCTACAACCCGGACGTAACTCGAACTCGAGAACCATTGCTGGTCCCCAAGCGAACCCTTGGCCTAACTCAATAATCAACAGAAGACTTACTCAAAATTATATGAACTAAAAAGTAAAGATTTACTCAAATGTCTCAAGATAAATAACTTAGAATATATGAAGTATTCAACTGGACAAAAAGACAACTCAAGTCTTAAACATTAACAATGGAAATCAAAAAGACTCCTCAAAATACTATTGTCTACGAAGCCTCTAATAACTATGAGGGAAGTTGGGAAAAGACTCACGACCTCTTAACAAAACAGAAAGTAGATGTGGAACCCTCCAAATTAAGGATGCTCACCAAAGCAACTCTAGAACAGTAAGTGGTCTCAACGGAATACCTGTTGATAACCTCGAGTACCTGTATCTATATCATGAAAGATGCAGGCCAAATGGTGTTAGTACATGGAATGTACGAGCATGTAAGGGGAACTCTAAGGCACAGACATAAGCTTGAACTAATACAAGGAAGAACATAATTACCTCATCTAAGACTCAACTTAACTCAGAAATACTCAACTCAATTCAATATAAAAGCAACAATAAAGATGCAGTATAAAGAAAGCTTTTAAAACAATAGATAATAACTCAATGTATTTTAAAAAATACAATAATAAACACTTTACTCTTATTTGGGAGATTATCTAACTGATAACAATCACTATGAGCTATGTGATGATACACCGTCTCGCCCATGCTGCCAGAGCTGTCCTATACCTTACCAGAGTATTAGACATCCTTAACTAAGTGGATCCACTAAACTATGCTTAAAGAAATACTAAATCGTCTAAAAGTATGCCCCTTTACCCATGTTCGCATACATAGTTTATGAGGACTTTGAGTTGTCTAAACTCGTACCCATATTGGTGTTCAATAGTACTCCAAATAATATAACTCATGCTCATATGCTTAACAACATTTCCTCATCCTCAAACTTTGAGATTATTACTCAAAAGGTTCTCTTAAAAGAGATAGTGCTCAAAAACTCCTCATGAACTCATTTGGAAATCAAAGTTTCCTCTTATTTTAAATGTAAAACATTTAACCTTGGGAATAATTAGTTCCCTTATATTCATTTTGAAAACATGAATTCAACTATCCTCATCCTCATACTCAAGTACTCTAGTCTTACAACAAGTTTTAAAAGTTTGTCAAAGACTTCTCAAAATGACTCAAAAGGTTCTCTCAAACTTGACTCTTAATCTTTTCTTGAATTTGAAATGTAAATTCAAGAGTTATGTTTCATGATATATAAGATCTCTCGATAATTAATGAAGGTTTAAATAGTTAGGATAAAGAAGGGAATGAAATCTCGACTCAAAGGAACAAGTACGGAACGAGAACGAAGAAGAAAAGTGGTCTAACGCTTGTGGCGCAGGGGTAGCACGCCACGCCAGGCCTCCTCTTACTGGAGCTAGTTTTTGGTGCACTGCTCACGCCCAACGCCAGCCCTGCTGGTGCATAGAGGGCGCGACTCCCCAACCTGTTTCCAGAACATCCTGACGAATTTTTCTTCTCAATTTTTGGCCCTAATTCACCTAGAACCGATTGATTTCTTCTAAAATCTCTTATATTCGTATACCCAACATAAGTAAACGAAAATCAACTCAAATTTCCTCATGAAAAACCATCAAAATCAATACCCTCGCCTCAAGAACTCATCAAAACCCCATTTACAAAGAATGAAGAATGAAACCTCAAGAAATTCGTCAAGAACCTAAATACACGGATTTTCATGGATGAAAATTAATAAAGAAACTCATGATTGGCATAAGGGTGAACGAACCCATTACTATGAAAGCTTACATACTTCGAAAGGATCAAATCCTTGGCGAAATTCCTCAAGATCGCAAGAAATCTTGAACGCTTGAAGCTTTTCTCCCTTTTCTCCTCTTTGATCTTTGCCCTAATTTTCCAAAACATTTTAGACTTTAGCGTAAACTGATATTAAGCAACTTTGACCCCTAATTTGGTTGAAAAAACGTGTGGGCTTAGTGGGTTAAGAAAAAGACCACAGTACCCCTTCTTAATTCGGATAAATATCTATAACTGGACATGCTGAACTCAAATGGGCAAATCTTCGTCATCCTAACTTGGATTTTAGTAAACTAGGTGGAGTTGGAAAGAGGACTCAAAGGCCTTTCATTTAATATCTTATGGACCACCTAACTCATACTGTGCTGAAAGTTATGGTCATTTGAAGTTGACCCAAAACTCACAATTGAAGACTAACTTGCACAAATCTTAAATTGGCTATTTCTAATATTAGCCCTTTCTAAGACCGAGGTTCTGATAGAAGCATTTAATGAATTCCAGATTCACAGTTTCTCTTTGAATCTACGGATTGTAATTAAGCAAGAAATCATCAACTTCTGAACTAATAATCCTGATTAAAGTGCAGTATTGGGGAGTTTTTGAATTGAGGAATGTGATTCCTAAATTCATTTAATCGACTATTCGAATCCTTGCAATTATTATCAAAGAAATATGTTTCTACATATTACTAGTTTTATGATTTGCGGTAACTGAACAATACAACTACAACACAAGAGCTTCATAACTATTGCTTGGAGGGGATTTTTCTGTCTCCTCAAGAGGACTATCTTTCAATGATAGTTGGCGGCGTTTGGGCACTTTGGGTATTGAAGAAATCTGCCTAGTAAGCCGGATGAATCTCAATTGTTTGGTCAAAATAAGAAGAACAAGTCATTGCAGAGAAATATTGCAAACAGAAAAGAGAAAGATGAGAAAAATATTTTTGTTTGTCTACTTCCTATTTTATTCAACGTTTCAAAATCGAATTTACTTTTAAATAAAAGTAGAATACAAAATTTTGAAATTTGATTCAAAATTTTGGTCATATGCCAAACAAGACCACAAGATATAAATTTTTTATTTATTTTCTAAAATTAGGTACAAATTCAAAATACAAACAAATTAAAATAAAGAGAATAATTTAAAAAAACTGAATGTTATTCGGACCAAAAGTAATAACTTTCTGAGTTTCCCTCTGAAAGTAGGAATATATATTCAAACCTTATTTGTTTAGATTTTATTGTTATAAATTGAAGCGCTCCTGCCTCTCTCTTTTTCTGTGTAATAATTTTTTGGGAATTGTATCGTTATAACAATTTCTTCAATCCCAAATAAAAAATCTTTGCTTAGTCTTAAGAGGACCCCTTTTTTACAATTTCTTTCCATCAAAAGATGAAGAAGAATCTTACAAACTTAACAACACTACACATGTATTGACTCGAGAACTAATTGAGATAAGGGATATATATCCTCCCCCAAAAATAGATCTGGAAAACCCATGGCACATCAAGTTAAATATTACCCATGATGAGGTCGTTGTACGAAAACTGGTGATTCCATTTGTTGAGACGTTTGAGTACATTCTTCTTTACTGGACGTTGGACATGGCCAAAAGTGTTGAGAACGGGTATGGTATGCCTGTTGACATGTGGGATGTTACTAAGGAGAATGTTCCTAAGAAGTATGAAGGTGGAAGTGTTTGCTTAAGGAATCTATAAAATGATGACTTTTCTCTTTCATGCATCGAATTGTTCAACGATAGTGGATTAGGCGTTGATGATGAAATGGGACTTTATTGGGATCCTAGATCTTCAAGTTTAATATTCAAATTACTTTCTCAGGTTCGCTCTTAGTGAACATTCAAAGAATTTAGGACCAAAAACCACATACCATAGTCTTTTTATAAGTGTTACTCTTTCATATAGTTGTAATAGTTAAAGATTTGATTATGAAATTGAAAATTTTGTAGTATGATGATTCATAAAGTTCCCAATTTAGTCTGCATGATCCCTTTCCTGTACTTATATTACTATAATGCTCTCTTTTTATTTATTTTTTAAAATCAGATAGAGTAAAATAGAGGTGTTCTAATATGAGAACAATGTAGTTTAGGTATGAAATTTTCCTAAGCAATGATAGTTTAGGAGATTTCGATACAAGCCCTCATTGTTGTTAGTATGTAAAATAAACATCTACTAATAGGTGATCTGTAACACCTCAGACTTCGAAAGAGCTAAATAAAGATTCGTACAAGTCACCCATCAGTTTTTAGTTTTGGGTCAACGTCAAACAGCCATATCTTTTAGAGCATAAAGAATTAGGTGGCCCATGAGATATCAAATAGAAGGTCTTTGAGTCATCTTTCCAACGCCAGTAAATTTTCTCAATATCAAAATCAGAGTAAGAAGTTATGCATGTTTGAGTGAAGCCTCTCTATTTAAGGCATTCCATTCATTTTAAAAAAAGTATTTTGGCTTTTACTTTTTTCACTAGGCTTAGAAACATTTTTTTTTCACCCCAAATAAGGGTCTAATCAGATTTAGACCACTTTTTCATGTTCCTAAACAATTAGAGATTTAGAGAGACGTTTCAAGAGTAGAAAAGGGAAGGGTTTCAAGCGTTCTTTCAAGAAATGGGGATTTTGCCAAGAACATTGTTTTATTCAGGTATGTAAGGCTTCTCAAAGTGATGGACTTGATTTTCCTCACACCCTGCATCTAATATATCCATGAAATCATTGTATCTAAAGGCTTCTTGAATAGTTGTTGATAATTGTTCAATTTTTTAACAATGGAGGTTGCAAATTCTTATGTATTGTGAATCCTTTGTAAAGGTTGTGTTTCCCAAAGGGATTGTGTTGAATTCCTCATATAATCATGTTGGGTTTGAGAATCAAGAATAGTTAAGGAGAATTTCCTCCATTCCAAATGAGTTAGGACCCTAAATTGAGTATAAACATTCATCGGATTTCTAGGTATGGGGGTGGGGATCTGCGCCACCATAGCACTAGAACTTCTGGTCAGTAGTTTGGGGCTTGGCACACTGCGCCAGTAGTGCGCCAGGGTCACCTGGTCCTTTTTCCTTCCGTGCTTCTTTCTGAGTGTTCCTTTGAATTGTGACTACATTCTCTTCTTTGTATTAGCTCCTAAAATCTCTATTAATCCTTGAGAGATTTGACATGTCCTAATCACATTTATTAATTTACATTCCAAACCAAAGTAAGTTTTAGAGGAAAGTTCAAGAGGCCTTTTTGAGTCATTTGAAATTCTTTTGTAGTCAAAAATGATTTTGAACCAAGTCTTGAGAAAGTAAACATGAGAATGAGGAGAGTTGTATTCATGATTTAAAAAGAGTATAAGGCAAAAACGTATTCCCAAATGTAACACGTTTTACATTTAAAGTGAGAAAGGTTGATTTCTAAATAAGTTTATGAGTTCAGAGATGTTTCAGAGTATTACTTCTTTTAAAAGGATCTTTTGTGTAATTACCTCAAATTGAGAAAGATTTATATTTTATACATTTGAACATCTGTTTAAATATTATTGGGAGTATTATTGAGCACTGCTATGGGTATGGGTTTAGACAACTCAAATTCCTCATAAACCATGTAGCCAACATGGGTAAAGACTCATACTTTTTAGACGATTCCTTATTGCTTTTAAGCATAGCTTAGTGGATCCACTTAGTTTAGGTGTTCTATACCCTCATAAGGTATAGGACAATTCTGGCAGCATAGGAGAGACGTATCATCACATAGCTCATAATGATGGTTGTCGGTTAGAGAATCTCCCAAATAAGAGTAAGGAATAACCATTGTATTTTTATGCATCTTGAGTTAATATTTCTGTTTGGGAAAATGCATAAGTACCCCCCCAGCCTATGCCCGAAATCGCAGAGACACACCTAACCTTTACTAAAGTCCTATTACCCTCCCGAACTTAATTTATCTATAATATTCTACCCCTTTTCATCCTATGTGGCACTATCCTCGAAAAAACTGTCAACATGCGCTGGGCCCACAAAACAGTGCCACGTAGGCCAAAAAGGGGTAGAATATTACATATAAAATAAGTTCGGGGGGGTAATAGGACCTTAGTAAAGGTTAGGTGTGTCCCTGGGATTTCGGGTATAGGCTGGGGGGGTACTTATGCATTTTCCCATTTTTTATAAAGCTTTAAATAATGCATCTCTTAGTATTGCTTTTGTATTGGATTTGAGTTGAGGTGAGTATGTCTTCAAGTCTTATAACTTAAGTTATGTATGCTTTTAGTTCCCTCTGCATGCTCGTACATTCAATGTACTGATGTCATTTGACCTATATTTTATTTATGATGCAGATACATGTGTTCAAGGTCATCAACATGTGTTTCGTTGATACAATTTTCACTCCAAGTAGCTTTGGTGAGTCAGCTTGCTTTTTGGAGGGCTTCACATTTATATATTTTATTTTGATAAGTTGTTGAGGGTCTTGACTTGACATCTATCTTAGTATTTAGAGGCTTCATATATAGTTAGAAGTTGAGGAGTCTCTCATTATTTTCCTTGTTGATGTTTTGAGACCTTAAGACAGTTGCTTATGTTTTATTAAGTGTTTCTAGATATTCATTGAGTTAAGTTATAATTGACACATTTTGAGTTTAATTGTGTACTTAGAGTCCATTTTGCTTGAGTAAGCCTTCTGCTAACTAGTTAGCTAGGCCAAGGGTTTGCTTGAGGACCTGCAATGGTTCTCGAGTGTCGCCGATGTCCATGGTGCAGGCTCTGGACGTGAAAAACTTGGTATAAGAGCACTGAGTCCAAGAGTCCTAGGGTGTCTATGAAGCCATTTCTATAGAGCCCTTTTTATTGGTGTGAAGCGCACCACATCTATAATTAGGAGGTTACGACATTTATGAAACATTTCACTTCTTCTTTCTCCTTTTCGTGTGATAGAGTTCAACTCTATAAAAGTTTCCTCTAACTCGTGCCTACGCGCATATTTTCAGATCATGCCTCCACGAAGAGCTATTCGCGGACGTCCTACTAGAAGGAATGTTAATCATCGAGGTCAAGAGGTTCCCAATGGACCAACAGTGCAACCCCTTAGGAAGAGGTCACCAATGCTAAGTTTAGGAAGGCTCTTCAGATGTTGACTCAGGTTGTGGCAAATCAGGCTGGTCAACAAAGAGTGGGTCGTCAGGATATGGTTGATACATCTAAAATCTCTGAGTTCTTGAGAATGAATCCCCCAGAGCTCACAAGGTCAAATATCACTAAGGATTCGAAGAACTTTATGGAAGAACTTCAGAAAGTGTTTGAGGTTATGCGTGTTGCGATGTAGAGCGTGTGGAGTTAGCTTCATACCAAATCAAAGGTGTTGTTAGAATATTGCATGACCAATAGAAGAAGAGAAGGGTAGAGAGGGCACCACTTTTGAGTTGGGCGGTGTTTGAAGGTGCTTTCTTAGGGCGCTTCTTTCGATGTGAGCTAAGGGAAACAAAGGTAAGAGAACTTCAAAATTTGAAACAGGAGTCCATGAGTGTGCAAGAGTCTAACCTTAAACACTTTTCTTATGGTGGAAATAAATCAAGACAACTATATTTGGGGGACACCTTGTGAAATTTTCTAAAGTTCGATGGCATATTTGAGCCTTTTCTCTTTTATGGAAAAGCAAAAAATAAACCCCTGTACTATAGGAAATAGTTTAAATATACCCCTAGTTATACTTTTGGGCTAAAATATACCCTCCCGTTATACTTTCGGCTAAATATACTCTTATGATTAACAGACGACACGTGGACGGTCAGGATTAAAACAACTATTCATTTTAAAATAATTAAATTCAGATATAACCCGCCCCGCCAAATAATTTAACCCGACCTAACTTATTGACCCACCCAATTTATCTTTCAAACAAGAAACCTAATGTCCGATTGAGTTCTCTCCGGAAAACTTACTTCAACTTTAAGTTCTTAAATTGCTGCACCTTTTCACGCCACAACAAACGCTGGAATAATAAAATCAGACTTGTTTATTATCCCACTTGCTCTTTGGAATCCATAGATGGGAATCAATCACGGTAATCAACGAGAAAAGGGATAATAATACACCAACACGGTGTCTTGTTTATGACAACCATCAAGTACGAAATCTTGTAGATGAGCCTACTCATGAAGATGATGCAAAGGAGCATGTGGAAAACACGCCACCACATAATCATTATCCTTAGACTTATTTTGTAGACTAAGATATTTGTGTATAATTTATGACTTGTGTTGTGTTTTATGAATTCTTCTTAGTGTTTGTAGATACTTGGTGTTTTGTGGAGAAGCAGTTTTGGATGAATTTGATCAATATAGTGTGAGTTAAAGGATATGAGATATTTCTATTATTGTCGTTTAGTGGTTTATTGATAGTTTTGTGAGCTGGATTTTAGTAATGCCACAATTTAAAATTTGGGATGTTGATGATACTTATTTCAATTCCAGGGATAAGTAAATTAACTCTTTGATAGTTTGATAGAAAATGTGAAATTTAAGAAGTCAAAGTTGAAGTAAGTTTTCTGGAGAGAACTCAATCGGACATTAGCTAGGTTTCTTGTTTGAAAGATAAATTGGGGATTATGTTGGGTTAAATTATTGGGTCGGGTCGGGTCAGGTGGGTTATATCTGAATTTGATTTATTTTAAATTGAATAGTTATTTTAATCCTGGCCATTCACGTATCATTTGTTAGTCATAAGGGTATATTTAGCCCGAAAGTAAATGGGAGGGGTATTTTTAGCCCAAAAGTATAACTACGGGTATATTTGAACTATTTTCTATAGTATAGGGGTATATTTGGCCCTTTGCCGTTCTCTATAATAAATAACTTTCTTTAAAAAAAATAATCTTTTACACGTTTACATACCTTTCAGGCAACAATCTAAAGATCCCTTTTGAGCAAGCCAATAATCGTATGAGAAATGTCTGAGTACGATCTAAAATTATGTAAGTTATTACAAACATCAGACAATAGCCTATTATGTTGTATCTAATGATGAGAAATATATGAGCACACATTAAAGCCAATCTAATATTATCCGGGAGGATAATTTCTCAAGGGTTATATTTTGGACAAAGTTCACATAAGGATAAAATGTAAATGGTAATCTATTTGCTTAAATCAGAAAAATAAATAAGAAAATAATGACATAAATAGCCGTTTATCAAAATAATGACTCGCAAATATATACTCTCGTTAGTTTCATGACATCAAATGCTGAAGAAGCCTAAAAGTTAACAACACATCTCGGGTAAAAATACATGAGCTAATAGACATATGGCCTCCCCTGATATTTGATCCAAATACCGTAAGGCACATCGGGGAAAAGATTACCCAGGAAGAACTTACTTTTGAAAGTTGCGGACTCCATTTAGGAAGTTGAGTAATCATGAATTCTCAATCCATCGTGAAATTGAGCAAAGTTAATTTTAAAATTATTTTCTAAGGTTCCTGATTCACAAATTAGGCGTATGATTGGAATATTTGGATTCTCAATTTTTAGTCTGCTTTACTGTACTTGTATTTGCAAGAAAAGATTGGCTGATAGTTGTTTAAATGATTCAAGAATCAGGACCAAAATTTTATTTGCCCATTTAGTTACTTGCGTGTAAAAATTTCTACACCGTTGATGGATATTAGTTAAACTCATATTTTTGTCCACACTTCAAGTAAGATAAAAATCTTGGAATTATTATCCCGGATTCAAATGCTAAAATGACACATTTATTCTATTTTATAACTTTTCTCTGAAACAAGTTCAAAATTTAAAAAGAGTAATAATTTTCTTTGATTCTTTCTCAAAGTTGGAATAGAAAACCTAATTTGCATCTTTATAACGTGTTACTACCTCTCACTCTTTTTCAGTGCTTTATTTTCTTAAGAATTGTATCCTTCCTTGGTTTCTTTGATGTCTGATCAGAGGCCTTTGAATAGGATGAAGAAGACCTTCTTTTACAATTTCTTTCCATCTAAAGTTGAAGAAGAAGCTTGCAAAGTTAACAACACACAACATATAGTGACTCGAGAACTAGTGGAGATAAATGACTTATACCCTGCCCCAAAAATTGATCTGCAAAACCCATGGCAAATGAAGAAAAAGATTACCCATGACGAGATCATTGTAGGAATGCTAATGATTCCAATTTTTTAGATGTTTGAGTACATCCTTCGATATTGAACTTTGGACATGGCCAAAAGTTTGGAGAACAACTACAATGTGTGTTGACATATGTGATGTAACTGAGGGGACTGTCCCTAAAAAGTATGAAGGAGGAAGTGTTTGGTTAAGGAAGGTGTATAGTGATGATTTTTCTCTTTGGTGCAGCGAATTGTTCAAGGGTTGCGGATTGGGTGAAGGTGATGAAATTGGGCTTTATTGGGATCCTAGATCTTCCAATTTAGTGTTCAAATTGCTTTCTCAGGTTGGCTCTTAGTGGAAAGGTCTAGTAATTTAGGACCAGAAACAACATACTATCATAGTCTTTGGTTTAGTATTACTCTTTCATATAATTGTAATAGTTGAAGACATAATTATTAAATTGGAATTCTTGAAGTTCCCAATTCAGTCTGCGCAATTCCCTTTTTGGACTTGTGTTTTCATTCCCTATATATTATTATAGTGCTCTTTTAAGTTTGTGTAATAGTTTAAATAGTTTTGATGTTCTTTACCAACCTAGAAATGAGCTTAATGTGAGAAATTAGTTGATATACTCATAAAAAATGCCTGAAAATTAGGATCTAACATGACCTAATTAAGGACCACATTTCTCACACAAACTCAATGGTAGAAGATTACCTCTTAATCATCATAGTGAATCTTTAAGTTGATGGATTTTGTACAATTGAGTGTAGTAAATAAGTGATCTATAGAAAATCAGAATACAAAGTATTAGGGCATTATGAACAGTGGATTGTGATTTCTAAATTGAACATAGATGTATTAACTTAAGACAAAACTGATTTTGTAACATAAGACTAAACTGACTGAAAGCTTTTGCATTAGCACAAGAATAAGGCTACATTCTTCAGGTCTTTGTTTCCATTTTTCTGCATAATCGAAGTTGTTGGCTGCTCAACTATTTTAGAAAATGCTAGCTAATAAATAGAGTAAAAGAAGGATAGAAGAAGAAAGGCAACTTCAACTCTTGAAATATCAGTAGAGAAAAATAAATATCCATAATAGTAAAGTCCATACCTTAAATAAGGGAACAAGAGCTTAACTCTTATGATAACTCAAGTTGTTTGATCTTGAAAGGTCTTAAAACAAACACATTCTTTCTTGGTCTATACCTTTCTGCATTTTTACTTGGGTTTGACGATATCATTGATCATTTTCACACCTCGATTTTACTGATCTGAATTTATATTGTTATTGAATTCTAGTAACCAAGTGTCTGCATTAGCATTAGTTAATGTAGTTCTCCACGGTTCATCTAACAGAATATGCATAGTAACATCAAAGAGACGGTGTCCATTTTGCTATTTTCTGGTCTAGTGACTTCAATAAAAGCAGCAAGCAGATTCATGATTTTATTGAAAATGGTATTCATTATATGGATATTGTGAGTAATGGTGGCTATTCTCTATCCATTGTGAAATTGATCAAGGATAGTAGATTGGGTGTTGGTGATAAAATTGGGCTATATTGGCATCCTAGTTTATTATCAAAGTTAATTTCAAATTATTTTCTAAGGTTCGTTATTCAAGAATTAGGCCCATATTTTTCATTCGTACTTGTGATTGGAATATCTGGATTCTCAAATTTTTATCTGCTTTTCTGTACTTGTATTAGCAAGAAAAGATTGGTTAATAGTTGTGTAAATGATTCAAGAATTAGGACCATTAAGTTGTAATATATGTAGTATGAATATATGATGATTTTTGCAGATATCCATGTTTTTTCTTCTTAATTTGCTTTTCCGTATTGGGAGTAAGAATTTAGAAAAGATTTATGTACAATATGTTATTCGATAACTAATAGATGAACGATTATACAATTCAATTCATCCGTTCACTCCCTATGAAAGATCTTGTCTCTCAATGCAAGGTTATACAATCTTGAATGGCATGCCTGAATAGCTAATAATTGAATTAGAATGAACAAAGAACTGATAATTTGAGATGGTTGTACAGTTTTGAGTGTCTTGTTATAACTCGTGCTTTTTTATCACAGTTTTTCCAAAAATATCATGTATTATCATTCTTGAAAGGTCTGACAGCAAGCACATTCTTTCTCAGTTTGTATATTTCTTTTGATAGAACCTTTTCTGCATTTTTACTTGGATTTGTTGTTATCATCGATCGTCATTAGTCATTGTAGTTCACCTAATGTAATATGCACAATAAAATCAAAGAGGCGGTGTCCATTTTGCTGTTTTATGGGATGGTGACGGCAATAAATGCAGCAAGCAGATTCTATAGAAATTGTGAGTAGATATAAAGTTGTCACAAAAGGCAAAGTTTTAATGGTCATTCTGTCGAAGTTGATATAATCTTATCAAATGCCTGGAAATAAGGACCCCATTTCACGCACAAACTCACATGTTGAAGATTACCCCCAAGCTTGTCTTCTCGCATCATATCTGCAACATATTCCTTAATCATCAGGGTTGAATATTGGCTTCCGTACTATGTGATTGACTTTAATGAAGAAAAACTGTTTGGGATCTCCATAATACTTCTATTCCTTGTGAACAGGAAAAGATTCATCTAGGTCTTCCAAACAGAAAAAGTTGAGCTGATATACTATTCTCAAATTCTCTAACTTTATGTCCTGTTATAACAGGGTTAGTTCAAATACAAAATAATTATCAATTCCGATATGTTGTAGCTTTGTAAATCTCCAAATACTAGGTGATAGTACATTGTTTGGTATGTTATTCACCACCCGAGTTTTTCAGCAAGTCTAGTGTTACAAATTTTGTTTCACTAGTTTTCTACGCTGATGCATATCTCCTCTAAGTTGCAAACAAGAATGGATACCTCCCTAGTAAGTGTTCAAACACGTGCCATAAGAAGGAACAATTTTTAGTTCTTCAAAGACTTTTCTAACGGGGGACAAAATATCAAGACCACTACATTTAGGGTACACCTTGTTTAATTTTATGATCGATAGTGTATTCGGGCCTTTTCCCTTTAATGAATGACCTTTTTTTTAAAATAAAAATAAAATCTCCTACACGTTTATGTATTGATGTGCCGCAAGTTATAAAAGCTTATTCCAAGAGACCAAAATAAACAATTAAAAGACTTAATAATTGTCATGAGACAGTTAAGGGGTGTTTTTTTATGTAGAAAAGGGGCAAGGCAGTTAGAAAAGTGTGTTCAAAAAAAGGATAAGGGAATTCTGGGAAAGCTCTAGCCTCTCAAATGTCTAGAAAGGTTGTGATCTAGTTAATCGTAGGTTATGTATTATAAAACTGTCATAATCCAAACATGGATAATAATTCACACAATTCAAGCATTTCATCAATTAATCAATAAGAGCACAATAAGGCAACTCACATCGTTATGTTCATCACATAGTCTTTTTCATTTCAACTCTTTTTTATCCATTTAGATATATCAAGTGGAAACTTAAACCCTTCACCTCATCCCCATTACTCCCAACACACAAGCAACGAAGGAAGAATACGAATTCATACAAGGTTTAGGAGATCATTTCCCTTAACTAAATCAACAATCACTCCACTAGTTGAGTCTTCCCCTTCCGAATCACTTCCAATGCCCCACAATCTATATACAAGCAAGTATTCACAATCACTTTATGGAAACAACAATTCCCACATCAATTCCCTGGAAAAGTGGGTCAATCAACACAAAATCCAATTCTAAAATTAAGGTTTGAATCCAAAATTTTAATACTTGGAAAACATTACTCAAGGCTTTAGGAACTCATGAGGGAATAAAATTTTGAAAAATGGCTTAAAATCACCATTTTACTAAGTTCTTGGGATCTCATTTCAAAAGCTTGATTTGAACACGTAAATCCATAAACAATAATGGATAATTTAAGATTTAGAGTTAAGAATCGTTACGCAAAAGTTTTTCCTCAAAAATCAGGTCCAAATCTCCACCACAAAACTCCCAAAATTCAAAATGGTGAAATGGGGCTTAACCTCGAAATGGCAGGCCAAAAACTCTACCAGTCTCGCAAAAGCGATATGGGGTTAGCTTATGCAAAACCCGCTAAAATGCGGCTCTCACAAAAGTGAATCTCTTTTCACTTTTGGAAAGATCGTTTAAGAGAAGAGGCTCTCGCTTCTGCGAAGGTCGCTTAAGCAACATTCCTTTGAAAAAGCGAGGCGTGCAAACACTAGCAACTCAGCCAAATCTCAAAACAACGAAAGGACCCTCGAGATTCATTTGGAACCCCGTACACACAAACCAAATAATCAATCCAATTATACTCAATGTTCCGGACTCAATGGAACTGTCAAAACACGAATCTGAGGTCTCCTTCACCTGACCTCCGTGAAAACCACAATATACTAACTCACGCTTAAAAAGGCTAAAACAAGCTCAAAACCTCCCAAAAATCAACCAAGACCTCACATACGCCTGAAATCATCTTCCGAATCCAATGGAACTCTAGAAATTCTAATGTAAGCGTCCAAACCCTAAATGTTGACCTAAGTCAACCCAAAGGATAAAATTCAACAAATTCACAACTTAGGGTCTCAAATCCTCTAAAAGTCTCGGAAACTGAAATCGACAACTCTCTCAGCTCAGATTCTACATTTCGGGACTAAAGAAATCAATTGAATTCCACTTCTTCACTCGAATCTCTATAAGTCTCCAACAACCACTTTCTAACAATTTAGCCTTTAAAACTCACAAACTTACCAAATTCATAACATTTACTTCCAAAATGGTCAATTCACACAACTTTCCAAAAATGAGCAACCTCATCATTACATTATACATCACTAAAAACCTTGCTCGTCCTCAAACATAAAGCAAATTAAAATTCTTGGAGCTTAAAAAAGGTGAGGATATTTGGCACACATATCTAACTCTGTCTACCAAGTTGCCTCACCGACTGAACAATGCCTCCATTGCACCTTTACTGAAGCAATCTTTGTGGTCCTAAGCTTCCAGACCTTCCTATCCTCCATGGATAAAGGCTCCTCTTCAAAAGATAAGTCTAGACCCAACTTAACTTAATCAAGAGAAAGTACATGGAACTCATCTGACACATACTTCCAAAGAATGGAAGCATGAAAAACAGGATGCAGAACTGACAAGCTAGGTGGCAAGGCCAACTTATATGCCACCTCTCCCACATGACTTAAAATCTCAAAGGGTCCAATTAATCTAGGGTTAAGCTTGCCCTTCTTTCTGAACCTCATAACACCATTCATGGGTGGCATTCAAAGCCAAACATGATCACCCTCCATGAACACTAGAGATCGAACTCTCTGATCCGCATAACTCTTCTGTCGACTCTGGGCTATCAACAATCTACCCTGGATTATAAGAGCCTTTCCATAACATCTCTAAGCTAGTCTGTATCTAAAGAATCCATCTCAGTTGAATCAAGCCATCCGATCAGAGATCTATATTGTCTGTCATAAAACTCCTCAAAAGGGGCCACCTGAATACTTGAATGATTACTACTATTATAGGCAAACTCTTCTAAGGGAAAATGTCAATCCCATCTAGCACCAAAATCAATCACATAGTTTTGGAGCATGTCCCCAACACCTGAATTGTCTGCTCAGACTGGCCATCTTTCTGAAGATGTAAAGTTGTACTCAAATCTAATCAAGTACCCAAATCATGATGTAATGCCTTCCATAAATGTGAAGTGAACAAGGAACCTCAATAAGAGGAAATAAAAACTGGGACTCCATGTAGTCACACAATCTAAATTCTATAAAGATCAGGTAACTTTTTCACTGTATGCTTCACCTGAACCGAGATGAAATGGATGGACTTGGTCAATCTATCAACAACCACCCAAATTGAGTCATAACCACCCACGGTGGTAGGTAGTCCTACAACAAAGTCCATAGTGATCCGCTCCCACTTCCAAGTAGGAATATGAATCCTCTAAGGTATAGATATACCTTGAGGCTGCTGGTTCTCACACTTGACCTGTTGACAAGTCAAACACCTCAAAACAAAATTTGCAATATTCCTCTTCATACCACACCACCAATAGTGTTGGCTCGGGTGATAATTCATCTGTGTGAGACCATAGATGGATGGAATATCAGGAATAATGAGCCTCCTCAAGAATCAATCTAATCAACTCTCCCACCTTGGGCATAAAAATCCTACCCCCAATCATCAAGAAACCATTAGAATCAAGGACAACCTCTTTGGGTTCCCCTCTCACCACCTTGTCATAAATAAGCCATAGTTTCTCGTCATCAAATTGCTGCTCACAAATTTGCTCAACTAAGGAAGAATGAGCCTCAATGAAAGAATCAAATCATCTGTCTTCTCAGAAATCCATAACCGGATAAGACTTTTGCCTAACCGATGGATATCTCTATCCAATCATCTGTCCACCACACTAATAGAGAAAAGACTTACCATGCTCGAAGTCTTCATACTCTAACCATCAGCCACCACATTGACCTTCCTTGGATGATACAAAATAGGATGTCATAGTCCTTCAGTAGCTCAAGCCATCTTTATTGTCTCAAGTTCAGATCTCTCTAATTGAAAATGTACAGACTCTCCGATGATCCATGAAAAACTCACAATGAACTCCATACAAATAGTGTTGTCATAGCTTAAGCACAAACACTATGACTGCAAACTCTAAATCATGGGTAGGGTAGTTGTTCTCATGGGTTTTGAACTGCCTATAATCATAGGCAATCACCTTAACCTTATGTATTAGAACACCATCTAACTCGACTCTAGAAGCATCGTAATAAATAGTGAAGTCTACACCCTCCTCGGGTAAAGTCAAAACATGAGTCGAAATCAATAAGGTCTTGAGCTTTTGAAAGCTCCCCTCACACTCATCAGACCTGTAACACCTCAGATCTGAAAGGAAGGAAAAAATTAGATTTTCTTAGCTGGCGTCAGTACTGACTGACCCCACCGACAGACCGTAGGTTCTCTTACGGGCCGTAGGTGGGAATAATAGGTGGTAGAGTGAAATAATTTTCAAATGTCAAGTTCCAGTACCCTTTTTATGGTTTACCCGGATGGTCCATCATTCCTTGCACAAGTCATCGATAGGTCTCGTAGGTGAGTCCCAGATTTAGTGAAATTTTGAGGGTCTAAGTTGTGAACGACAGATGACATGTACGGGCTGTAGGGAGACCAATGGACCGTACATGGGTCCCGTGGTTGGGGATCCAAAAATTTAGTTTCTAAACCCTATCTACGGTCGACCAGGATGGTCCACAGTAGGACCTTAGGGCCTACGAATCGTCGGTCTAACCGTAGGTAGTGGTAGACAATTATTTTAAGGGCTTTTTGATCTTTTCCCTAATTTATTAATGCCTAGGTTTGATCCTAATCCTAGACCCTATATAATTCATTTAAGCCTAAAATATAAGTATTCTAAATCATTCTCTAACATTCCAAGTATCCCTCCAAGTTCATCCCCAAATATTTCTCTCTCTAAAGTTTGAAGAAGAAGTCTAGGGTTTCAAGATCAAGTCCCCAAATTCACCCTTAATTTTGGGATTCTTACATCAAGGTATGATAGTATTCACATATGGAGTTCTTTCCTTCACAGGGTTCCTAAATTCTCCAATTTTACAAGTTCAAATCTCCAATTGAAGTTAGAGTTTTCTTCCATCTCATGGGTTCCTTTCCATTATGATCTAATTAATTATTTTATGTCTTTTTATGCATTAATTAAAGAAATTACATGTTTTTAAATTGAATTCACTTGAATCCATGCATGATCTATGATTTCTAGATTTTGATCATATGATGAAGCTTTTGAACTAAGAAAGATAAATTTACGAAGATATACATGATCCTCTACGACATTGATGAAAATGTTTTGGGTTTCTTTGAGAGTGAAGCATCTATATATTTGTTGTTGTTGTGAAAGAATTTTCTCACATAAAGGATTCATGAGGTTGAAAGATTTTCTCACCTAAGATGAATCGAGATAAGGAGCTATTCTAATGAATTATAGCTTTGGATTATCTGCCTTTCCATTGATAATAAGATAATTTAAGATTAATGACTATTCTGTGGGATTTATGCTTAGCACCGAGAGGATATCGAGATGAAAGCTATCCCATAGCTTGAGGATGGGTTTCTAGTAGCAATCTCCCTAACTCATAACTATGTGCCATCATAGGTTTTTCTTAGATAGACATTAGCTAGTGGATCCACTTAAGCTAGAAGTCTATGTTTTTTACATTGGTAAGTAAGGACATCTCTTTTTGGTGTGAGATAGACACCAGATTCCATGTTATAGCTCACATTGTCTATGTCTGTTAATGGAAAACTTCCCACAATAATGAACTAAGGTTACTTTTAGAAGTATCTCAAATACGTTTTATAGATTTTTAGCTTGCATTGACCATGATTTTGACTCATGTCTTCTAACATATTATTTTATGATTTAGCTTGTTCATTGCATGTCATGTAAAGTTCTTTTAGCATGATTTCGTAACTCTTATGCATGGATATCAAACTTGATACATTCCATATACTAACGCATAATCTTGCCTACATTGTTGCACTAATGTAGGGTCCGATGCTCCTACATCCCAGACCCGTGGCTAGTGGTTCCTTTTAGACTATGAAGATTAGTAAGTCCTCATATTCCAAGGACCGATACTCTTATTTCTTTCAAGTCTTTTCATTCAGATTTTGTATATGATATATGGGTTTCACCCTAATCACTCATATGATGTAATAAATGGCTTTTAGACTTATGTCACTTTTCATCAAACTCTTTATGATATAAATTGTCTGTTGAACTCTTTAAGATTCTATTATCTTGTATATGTATGTTAAGTGGCTTGTATAGGGTCTCTCATGGTCCTATACACCATGTTACGATTAGGGTGTGTTGGTTCATGACAAACTTGGTATCAAAGCATAATGTTTAGAAAGGTTCTAGAAAGTCTCTAAGTCATGCCGAGTAGAGTCTTGTTCATGATTTGAAGCGCGCCACATTTACGAATGAGAAGCTATAAGATGTTTAGGAAGTTTCACTTTTTTCATTACATTAAAGTCGTGCGATAGAGCATAACTCTATATGTCCTTCTCTTAATCACTATTCAATGCTTTTCAAGATATGGCCCCTCGAGGAGTATATGTTAGGAGGAATGTGAATGAGAATGTGGAACGAGGAGCTCCTCAATCTCCTCAAGTTCCGGTCGGCCCTTTGGTTGAACAAGTGGCTAATGCGGAGTTTAGGACTGCTTTTTAAGTGTTAACCCAAGCCATGACGGCTCAATCCAAAAGGTAGGTTGTGGTCCTTGTGAACTAAAATGTGGGTACGACGACATCTAGAGTGAGGGACTTCACTAGAATGAATCCTTTGGAGTTTCATGATTCCAAGGTTGAGGAAGATCCTCAAGAGTTCATTGATTAAATGTATAAGGTGTTGATGATAATGGGAGTGAAACTGGTGGAAAAGGTAGAATTAGCCACCTTACAACTTGACGGTATCACTCAAGTTTGGTTCAACCAATAGAAAGAATAAAAGGGTGGTTGATGCGAGTCCTCTTGATTGGGAAAAAGTTTAAGTTCACTTTCCTTGATAGGTTCTTTCCCCTTGAGATGAGGGAGGCAAAGGTACTTGAATTCATCAACTTACGTCAAGGAAACATGAGTGTGAAGGAACATGTTTTGAAGGTCACACAATTGTCTAGGTATGCTCCTACTATGCTCACCGATCCTAGGGTAATGATGTGTATGTTTGTTTGTGTAGTGTCTGAGACGGTAGTCAAAGAATGTCATACTGCCATGCTCATAAATGATAGACATTTCTCACCTAATGGTGTATGCTCAATAAATAGAAAAAGAGAAACTTAAGGAAAGATCAAGGGAAACAAAGAAGGAAAGGACCGGTGATGGTTGCTTTCCACATTCAAGGTTCAATGGACATGGTCGTTCTAAGTTCTGACAAATATTTTCTGGTCAAATTTCTCCAATGCTCCTCCAAAATTCAACAAAGATAGCTAAACCTCAAGGAGGAAATGGTCGTGGAATTTTATCGTCTACTTGTGCTAAATATGGAAGGAAGAATAGGGGTAAATGCTTATACAATATGGATGGTTGCTTTGGTTGTGGTAAGATTGGCCATAAGATAAGGGATTGTCCGTCCCTTACAACTAAGGGAAGAGAAGGCAAGCAAGCTCCACTTGGTGGTTCGGGTTCAAGGGCTGCAAAGCAAAACCGATTATATACACTTCAAACTCATCATGAGCAAGAGGGTTCTACCGATTTGGTTATCGGTATGTTGAAAGTATTTCATCTTGATGTTTATGACTGTCTGGATCCCGGTGCCATCTTGTCTTTTGTGTTACCATATGTGGCTATGAGTTTTGATATTCTTCCAGATGTGTTGTTAGACCCTTTTTCTATCTCTACTCCTATTTGTGAATCTATTGTGGCTAAATGAGTGTATAGAAATTGTCCCACCTCTTTATCCCATAGAGTATCCCATGCTGATCTTGTAGAGATTGATATGTTAAATTTCGATGTTATTCTTTGTATGGATTGGCAGCATTCATCTTATGCTTCTATTGATTGTAGAACCCAGTAGTCAAGTTTCAGTTTCTAAGTGGACCCAACCTAGAGTGGAGATGGGTTAATTCTATGCCTAAGAGTCAGTTTGTTTCTTGTCTTAAAGCTAAAAATTTGATTTCTAAGGGTTGCATATACCATCTAATTAGGATGTGGGATATGGATTCAAAAACCCCTACACTTGAGTTGTTCCCCATTGTTAATAAGTTTAGTATTTCCCGATGATCTACTAGGTGTTCCTCCAGAAAGAGGATAGACTTCAATATTGACCTACTCCTAGATACGTAACCTATCCCTATTCCTTCTTACCAAACGGTTCTGGTAGAACTTAAGGAATTAAGGATAAATTGAAATACTTGTCGGATAAGGGCTGTATCCGACGGAGTATCTCACCAAGGGGTACTCCAGTTGTTCAAAAGAAGATAGTTCACTTCAGATGTGTATCGACTACCGTCAGTTGAACAAGGTTACCATTAAGAAAAAATATCCTCTTCCAAGGATAGATGATTTGGTTGATCAACTACAGGGAGCAAGTTACTTCTCTATGATTGACCTCTGGTTAAATTATCACCAATTGAGGGTGAAAGAGGATGACATTCTGAAAATTGTCTTTTCAAACTCGGTATTTTCATTATGAGTTTTGAGTGATGTTATTTTGGATTAACTAATGCTTTGGCAGTATTTATGAATTTGATTAATAGGGTGTTTAGGCTATACCTTGACATGTTTTGTGATTGTTCATCGATGATATCTTTATTTACTCATAGAGTGAGGATGAGCATAACGATCATTTGAGGATTGTGTTGCAAGTTCTGAAGGACCAACAACTCTTTGCAAGGTTTAGTAAGTACGAGTTTGGTTAAGATCCAGGGATTTTCTTGGTCATATTGTTTCTAGAAAGGGTATTGAGGTAGATCCTAAGAAGACGGATGTAGTTAAGAGTTGACCTAGACCTCTATCCCCTCAGATATTCGAGTTTACTGGGTTTGGATGGTTACTATATAAGGTTTGTTGAAGGGTTTTCTTCGATTGCTTCTCCATTAACGACATTGACCCAAAAGAAAGTCAAATTCTTATTGTCGGATGCTTGTGGAAAGAGTTTCAGGAACTGAAGTATAGACTTACTTCCGCTCCAGCGTTTACTTTACTAGAAAGAGTCGATGGGTTTGTTGTTTATTGTGATGCTTCGAGAATTGGGTTAGTATGTGTCCTTATGTAAAATGGGTACCAAGTCCGAGTCGCGGACCTGTTCCTCAGGATTGGGAAAATCTTCCTCGCATCGCGGAGTGGTCACGGACCGTTCTTCCTCAAAAATTATTTCGCAACCAAATAATTAAATGCATCTCCGTGTTGTGGACTTGCTTCTAGACAATGATTTCTTGTTCTTTTATCTTGTTTAACTATCTAAAAACACTCCTAAACATCATGAGATCTATCCTATCACAAATTTCAATCCTTGAATCCATAATTCAATTCAAGGATCAGTTAACAGTCAAGTCAAGAGAAGTTAAGAGCCAAGTGAATAAAAGTTCATAGTCTTCCAAAAGTCCTTTATAAGTGATTTAACTTTGTTTTAAGACTTGAGTTTTGAGTTGAGTAAAGATTAAAGAGTAAAGTTGAAGTTCATTTCTTCAAAGTATATGGGGACTATGTATTCCCAAAGATTTAAAATGATTTCAGATTTAAACATGAAAAGGAAACCTTGATTTCCAAAGAGCCTTTAAGCTAGTTTTCAGAAAAGAGTAAGTGCTTTCACAATTAAGCAAAAGAGGAAAGTTTGATTTCCAAGATAGCCTTTGAGCTAAGTTTTTGAGGAATTATCTCAAATCACAGAAAGAAGTATGATTTTAAACATAAGAGCTAGTATCATATTTTGGGAGTAGTATTGAGCACCGATATGGGGAGAGTTCAGACAACTCACAGCCCCCATAAACCATGTAGCCACCATGGGTACAAAAAGGGTCATACTTTTTAGATGATTCCTTAGTGCATTTTAGCATAGACTAATCGATCCACTTAGTAGTTCAGGTTCTATAGTCATGGCAAGGTATAGGATGGCCCTAGCAGTGTGAGGCAAAACGTTGTATCATCACGATAGCTCTTAAGTGATGGTTGTCGGTTAGAGAAACTCCCACAACAGTATTTTATATTTTTATATACAACAGAGATATTTGTATTTTCATATACAAATAGAGTTCATATTGTATCTTTGCATACATACAGGGTTATTATTGTATTTCTAAATACACAGAGTTGAAAACCATGTTTTAAAGGTTTTCTTTATATTGCATTTATTTACACTGCTTTATATTGAAATCAGTTATGTTCTGTTCAGTTGAGTTGAGACCAGGTTTGTTTCTACAGTCCCTTTCAATCTTATGTCTTGTTTTAGAAATCCCCTCGCATACTCGTACATTCAATGTACTGATGCCATTTGACTTGCATCTTATTATGATGCAGAAACAGATAACCAGGATCAGCATCCAACGCATCGTTGCTTTTAGTTGAGCTCCATAGTTTGTTGGTGAGCCTCATTGCTTCTGGAGGATCCTTTTTATTACTTTCAGTATTTTAGTTCATTAGCATGTCGTGGGTCTTGTCCCGACATCCATCTCAGTTTTAGAGGCTTCATAGATAGACAATTAGTTAGTTCATTTGTCTTTACCTTTTCATTGGCTTATGCTCAGATTTGAGTTGCCACTTTGGCTACGTTAAATGTTTATTTCTAAAACATTATGAGTTTAGTTTGAGACAGTTGAGTTATCTTGTATCTGAGTTCTTTTCTTGATGCATAATGTCTTTCGCTGAATAAGTAAGCCAGACCAAGGGTTCGCTTGGGGCAATCAATGGTTTTTTAGTGCCAGTCCCGCCTAGGGTGTAGGCTCAGAGAGTGATAAAGTTGGTATTAGAGCACAAAGTTCAAGAGTCCTAGGGAGTGTATAAAGCGGTGTGTGTAGAGTCCTAGTTATCGGTGTAAAGCACGCCACATCTATAATTAGGAGCTGCAACATTTAGGAAATTCCTTCACTTCTTTCATATTCATTTCGTGCGTTAGAGTTTTATCTCTAAAAATATTCTTTCTAATTCGTGCTTGCGCGTAACTGATTGTGAGTTGGGTTATGTTTGAGAATGCCTTTATGGGAAGTTTCTTTCCCCAGGAGCTAAGAGAAACAAAGGTAAGAGAATTCCTCACTCTTAAGTAGGAATCTATGGTTGTTCATGAGTACAGTTTGAAATTCACACAACTTTCCCGCTATGCTCCAGAGATGGTTGCTGACATGAGGAGCAAGATAAGTTTATTCGTTGCTGGATTGTCTCGTCTGTCAAGTAAGGAAGACAAGGCATCTATGCTGATAGGGGATATGGACATAGTAAGGCTAATGATCCATGTGCAACAAGTTGAGGATGATAAGCTAAGGGATAGAGAAGAGTTTAAGAACAAGCGAGCTAAGACATCAGGAAACAAGTTTGTGCAGCAAAAGAGTAATGCGAATTGATCTTCTTTCCAACATAAGCAGAAGGGACCAGCTCCATCATCTTCTTGTGCACCTGCACCAAAGAATAAAGGTGAGTACAATATTCAGAATTTCAGGGCTAGACTTGGCCAATCTCAAGGAAGTGTGGCACAAGGAGGTAACTGGGCTCCTGCATGTGCTATGTGTGGTAGAACCCACCCAGGTAAATGTAGAGATGGATCAATAGGTTGTTTCAAGTGTGGAAAAGAGGGTCACTTCATGAAAGAGTGCCTTAAGAACCGTCAAGGAAATGGAAATCAGGGCAATAGAGCCCAATCTTCTTCAGTTGCTCCACCAGACAGAGCTGCATCTAGAGGAGCTACTTCAGGGGTAGGCAGAGGATCAAACCATCTTTATGCTATCACTAGTCTCCAAGAGCAAGAGGATTTGCCAGATGTTGTCACTAGTATGATCCAAGTCTTTAACTTTGGTGTTTATTCTTTGCTAGATCCAGGAGCGAGTTTATCTTTTTTAACTCCATATGTTGCGATAAATTTTGATGTTATTCCTGAGCAACTTAGTGAAGCCTTCAGTGTTTCTACACCTGTTGGTGAGTCTATTCTAGCAAAGAGAGTCTATCGTGATTGTCCAGTTTCTGTCAATCACAAGAGCACCATGGCTGATTTAGTTGAGTTAGACATGGTAGATTTTGATGTTATTCTTGGTATGGACTAGCTTCATGCCTGTTATGCCTCAGTTGATAGTAGAACTCGAGTTGTCAAGTTTCAGTTTCTAAATGAGCCAATCTTAGAGTGGAAAAGCAGTTCAGTAGTGCCTAAGGGTCATTTTATTTCGTACCTTAAGGCAAAGAAGTTAGTTTCTAAGGGGTGTGTCTATCACTTAGTCCGAGTTAATGACTCTAGTGTTGAGATACCTCATATTCAGTCAGTTTCAGTCTTAAAGAAGTTTACAGAAGTCTTTCCAAATGATCTTCCCAGAGTCCCTCCTGAGAGAGAGATAGACTTCGGTATAGATATTCTTCCAGATACTCGCCCTATATCTATTCTGCCATAAGAATGACACCAGCAGAGTTGAAAGAGCTTAAAGAGCAGTTGAAAGATCTTCTTTATAAGGGCTTTATTCGACCAAGTGTCTCACCTTGGGGCGTTCCGGTCTTGTTTGTTAGAAAGAAATATGGTTCCCTTAGGATGTGTATAGATTACTGCCAATTGAACAAGGTTAACATCAAGAATAAGTATTCTCTTCCGAGGATTGATGATCTTTTCGATTAACTTTAGGGTGCCACCTATTTCTCTAAGATAGATCTCAGATCTGGCTACCATCAATTAAGAGTAAGGGAATGTGACATTCCAAAGACAACATTCAGAACCGTTATGGTCATTATGAGTTTTTAGTAATGTCCTTTGATTTTATCAATGCGCCTGTGACATTCATGGACCTTATGAATAGAGTTTTCAAACGTTATTTTGATATGTTTGTTATCGTCTTCATTGATGACATACTAATCTATTCAAGGAATGAAGAAGATCATGCTAGTCATCTCATAATAGTTCTTCAGAATTTAAAAGACAGAGAGTTGTATGCAAAGTTCTCCAAGTGTGACTTTTGGCTTGAGTCTGTGGAATTCTTAGGCCACATTGTGTCTGGAGAGGGAATTAAAGTTGATATTCAAAAAATTGAGGCAGTACAAAATTGGCCTAGACCCACATCTCCAACTAATATTAGGAGTTTCTTGGATTTGGCTGGCTATTATAGAAGGTTTGTAGAAGGGTTCTCATCTATTTCATCCCTTTTGACCAAGTTAACTTAGAAGATAATGAGGTTTTAATGGTCTGAAGCTTGTGAGAAAAGCTTCAGGAATTGAAAAAGAGGTTAACTACTGCCCCAGTATTGACCTTACCAGAAGGTACTCAAGGTTTTATGGTGTATTGTGATGCATCTAGAGTAGGTTTGGGTTGTGTGTTAATGCAGAATGGCAAAATTATAGCTTATGCCTCCAGATAGTTGAAAGTTCATGAGAAGAATTACCCAACCCATGATCTAGAGTTGGTTATCGTAGTATTTTCTTTGAAAATATGGCACCATTATATTTATGGTGTTCATGTGGATGTGTTCACTGATCACAAGAGTCTTCAGTATGTGTTTAGTTAGAAAGAGCTTATTTGAGACAAATGAGGTGGTCAGAATTACTCAATGATTATGACATGAGTATTCTTTATCACCCAGGTAAGGCTAATGTTGTTGCTGATGCCTTGAGCAAGTTATCTATGGGTAGTACCGCCCATTTTAAGAAAGATAAAAAAGAGTTAGAATAAGAGGTGCATAGACTTGCACGACTAGGAGTTCGACTAATGGATTCCACAGAAGGAGAAGTAGTGGTGATGAATGGGGCTGAATCATCATTAGTGTCAGAAGTAAAAGAGAAGCAAGACCAAGATCCTTTATTGCTTGAATTAAAGGCAAGTGTTCATAAGCAAAAAGTGATGGCTTTTGAACAAGGGGAAGATGGTGTTTTGATGTATCAAGGTAGATTGTGTGATTGATTTCAAGGGTAATTGGGATGATCACCTATCTCTTATTGAGTTTGCTTACAACAATAGTTACCACTCTAGCATCCAGATAGCTCCTTATGAAGCTCTTTATGGGAGAAGATACAAATCGCCCATTGGATGGTTTGAAGTTAGTGAAGTTGGGTTGATAGGACAAGACTTAATTCATCAAGTTATGGAAAAGGTGAAAGTGATTCAAGAGAGGTTCAAAACAGTGCAGAGTCGTCAGAAATCCTACACTGATGTTAGGAGAAGGGAGCTAGAGTTTGAAGTAGATGATTGTGTCTACTTGAAAGTTTCACCCATGAAGGGTGTTATGAGATTTGGTAAGAAGGGGAAGCTTAGTCCCCAATATATTGGTCCTTACAAAATATCCAAGAGAATTGGGAACATAGCTTATGAGTTAGAGCTACCTAAGAGTTAGCAGCGGTTTATCTGGCATTTCACATCTCCATGTTGAAAAAGTGCAAGGGAGATCCTTCACTTATCATACCAACTAAAGATATTGGTATCAAGGATAGCTTATCTTATGAAGAGATTTTGGTCCAGATTCTAGATCGTCAAGTTTGCAAGTTGTGGAGTAAGGAAGTAGCATCAGTCAAAGTCTTTTAGAGGAATTAATTTGTTGAGGAAGCTACTTGGGAAGCGAAGGAGGATATGAAGAAGATATATCCACATCTCTTCGAATCTGGAGAATTTTCAAATTAAGGTACTAATCCTTTCTTGGCATTTTAATTATAAGTTGGCATGTTGTAATTGCATTATGCTTGTTGGTGTTTGAACTGCATTACGCCCTTAGCCTACTAAGAGTAATCTCATTCAAGGATGAATATTCCCAAGGGGGAGATATTGTAACACCTCGCTATTTGAAAGAACTAGAAAGTGCTAGAATTAGAAAGAGTTGTTTTTGGAAATAATGAAAATCTGGAAAATTTGTTATGTTAAGTTTGAGTTTTTGGTTAAATTTAAATGACCATACCTCCTAGCTCAGGATTAATTAGGTGTGCTTACAGATATCGTAAGAAAGATCTTGGAATAATCTTTCCAACGCCGCCGAGTTTACTGAATTCTGAGTTACTATGAGTGAGATATTCCCATTTGAAGTTGGGTTGTTAAAATAAGGAAAGTCTAATACGGATTTTAGAAGGGCATTATGGTCTTTTCCATACCCCATGACTTAATTTCATTTTTGGGTAATTAATTGGGCTCTAAACTGATAGGATTCAGTTTACACTTTTATGATATTGAGTTAGGATTTTAGAAAAGAGAAAAGAAGAAGAGAAGAAGAGAAGAAGAGAAGAAGAGAAGAAGAGAAGAGAGGAGAATAAGCAAGAATCGGCAAATTATCGAAGCTAAGATCGTGGATTTTGTCAAGGGGTGATCCCTACGAGGTATGTGAGTTCACATAGGGTTGGGTTCGTTCACCCACGTGCCAAACATGTTTATTTCAGTATGATTTTCATCCTAAAAAGATTGAGAGTTTGATGTTCTTGAGTTGTATTCTTGATTTGTTTTCGTTCTTGAATTTGAGATGAGATTGAGGAGTTCTTGAGAGTTTAAGGTCGATTGTTAGAGTTGTGTTGAGTTAGATTCGTGTGTACATACATTGGGTATCTGAATCTAAAGAAAATTTTAGAAAAAGAACCAAGTTTAGGTGAATTAAGGTAAGAAAACGAAGAAGGAAAAAGTCGACATAATCTGGGTACCAGGTCCGCGTCGTGGACATGTTCCTCAAGATTAGGAAAATTTTCCTCACGAAGCAGAGCGGTCACGGACCGTTCTGCCTCAAAATTTATTTCACAATCAAATAATAAAATGCATCGCCGCGTCACGGACTTGCTTCCAGACAATGATTTCTTAATCTTTTCTCGTGTTTAACTATCTAAAAACACTCCTAAACATCATGAGATCTTTCCTATCACAAATCTCTATCCTTGAATCCATAATTCAATTTATTAAGAGTCAAGTCAAGAGAAGCTAAGAGCCAAGTCAATAGAAGTTCATAGAGTCTTCCAAAAGTATTTTACAAATGATTTAACTTTGTTTTAAGACTTGAGTTTTGAGTTGAGTAAAGAGTAAAGTTGAAGTTCATTTCTTCAAAGTATATGGGGACTATGTATTCTCAAAGAGTTAAAATGTTGTCACCTTTAAACAAGAAAAGGAAATCTTGATTTCCAAAGAGCCTTTGAGCTAGTTTTTAGAAAAGAGTAAGTGCTTTCACAATTAAGCAAGAGAGGAAACTTTGATTTCCAAGATAACCTTTGAGCTAAGTTTTTGAGCAATTGTCTCAAATCACAGAAACAAGTATGTTTTTAAACATAAGAGCTAGTATCATATTTTGGGAGTTGTATTGAGCACCGATATGGGGGAGAGTTCAAATAACTCACAGCCCCCATAAACCGTGTAGCCACCATGGGTAGAAAAAGGGTCATACTTTTTAGATGATTCCTTAGTGCTTTATAGCATAGAATAGTGGATCCACTTAGTAGTTTAGGTTCTATACTCATGGCAAGGTATAGGACGACCCTGGCAGCGTGAGGCAAAATGCGGTATCATCACGATAGCTCTTTAGTGATGGTTGTCGGTTAGAGAAACTCCCAGAACATTATTTTGTATTTTTATATACAACAGAGATATTTGTATTTTCATATACAAACATAGTTCATATTGTATCTTTGCATATATACAGAGTTATTATTTTATTTCTAAATACAGAGATTTGAAAACCATGTTTTAAAGCTTTTCTTTATACTACATTTATTTACTCTGCTATGTATTGAAATTAGTTCAATTCAGTTCAGTTGAGACCAAGTTTGTTTCTTCAGTTCCTTTCAAACTTATGCCTTGTTTTGGAAATCCCCTCGCATACTCATACATTTAATGTACTGATGCCATTTGGCCTGCATCTTATTATTATGCAGACATATGTAACCAGGATCAGCATCCAGCACATCGTTGATTTTAGTTGAGCTCCAAGTTTGTTGGTGAGCCTCCTTGCTTCTGGAGGATCCCTTTTATTGCTTTCAGTAGTTTATTTCATTAGGATGTTGTTTGTCACACCCCGAGCTACCCCCGAGATGCGGACACGGAACCTAGAATCACAAGTTACCCCAAGCTGACCTTGTGTGCATGACATGAGCATACTAAGAATAATAATAACTATTCTAGAAACTTAAATATAATAAAAATGAAAGTGATGGGGAATACCCATTCTAAAACTAAATATATAAAATATGAGAGTTTAATACAAAGGAATATTAAACTCAAATACTAAGCTGAATCTAGTATGTCTGAAATAAGACTCTAAACTGACTAGAAATGTTGGGACATTCCCCAACTAGATCTAGCAAAACTGAAACTAAAGACTAAAAGCGATAAGATAAACATGGCATTAATCCTCGAAGAATGAGGACTCACCACTGATGTTGCTGAGCTGAAGATCGGGAAATGATCTATGTGTGATCTAACTACGAAGGACCTGAACCTACATCACGAGAAGCGGTAGTGCAGAGTATGTGTCAATACTTGAAAGG
This sequence comes from Solanum verrucosum, assembly GCF_900185275.1. Taxonomy (NCBI): domain Eukaryota; kingdom Viridiplantae; phylum Streptophyta; class Magnoliopsida; order Solanales; family Solanaceae; genus Solanum; species Solanum verrucosum. The sequence continues at coordinate 973,621 of NW_026020357.1, forward strand.
TACTAAGCATGTATGATAGATTATAGCTGAAATAAACATATAACTGAACAAGCAATAAAGCAAGAGCATCATTTGAACATGATATGGATACTGAATACTGAGCTAACTAAATACAATGACAAATTTATAATATGCTGAGACTGAATACTAACTATACTAAAATGTGGTCAATGCAATGGAGTCTGACTGGACTGTAGGAGGCTAGGAGCTAGTAATAACCGATAATAAAACAACATGAGCTAAATCTGGAGTCCGATCTATATGCCCCGTCGAGAATATCCAATATGCCCTGCCAAAGGTATAGAGGCATACTGGTGTGATCACTAAAATGAGGCCTACAGAGGGGACTTACAACCTACGTGGCTCGTAGTTCTGGAACTATATAGGTAACTGACCCTAGTCTAACTCGGTAGTATGCTACTCCCAAGAGATTAAGTTAATTAACACTTTATGATTGAGTTTCTGTAATGTACTGGATAACTCGAACTAACATGCAAACTAAGAATGCGCAATAATATATTGATAATGACACATTCAAAACTGAGGCATGTATATCTGAAATATCTGACCTAGCATGTGTAATTTAAGAACTAAAGAAATACATAGCTAGGTTTCTGAAATTCATGCAAAAAACGACGTAATAACATGATAATCTAATTTGGAACATTAAATTAACTAATTCATAATAATCTGTTGGAGTTCTGAAAACCCGAGGTCTAGTTATGATAAGGGAATCAAGAATCTGACTGAAAACTAGGGACCTAATGGGTGAAAGGAACCCACTAGTGAAATCCCACATACCTGGTGACGAATTCCATGTAGATTTTTTTTGATTTTGAGGTTGGAACTGATGGAATCTTGTTGTGTTCTTGAACTAGGGTTGGTCGCCTCTTTTTTCTCTCTACGCTCTAAATTTCTAAGTTTTGATGAAATATTTGACTTAGGTAAGTTCTAGTTATGTTTCTAGGCTAAAACTAACCAAAACCACGTAGTTTAGGGGTACAAAGAAATAAGAAAAGACCAAAAGACCTGACTTAAACTGCTGACGGGCTGACCACGACCTCTTCCACGGACCGTGTGAGGGACCACAGACCGTGAGGTCCCCGTGGTCCTCACTTGGTCTGGTGGTCTGAGGGCCCATCTTCACAGACCCTCCCATGGCCCGTGTGAAAGACCACAGACCATGAAGGTCCCCTTGGTCTTCACTTGGGCGTAGGGGTCTAAGGGACTGGCGAGGAAAGGCTACTAATTAGGGTTCACGGATGCCCCCACGACCCGTCTTCAGGACCACGGACCGTGAAGGTCCCCATGGTCCTTACTTGGGTGAGGGGTGTCTGAGGGCTAGGCTTTGGGGCCTACTGGTTAGCCTCTACGAGGTCCACCACGACCCGTCATCAAGACCACGGCCCGTAGAGGGTCCCGTGGTATGATGTTTGGGCCTGGTGGAGTCTAAGACCTTACCACGGGCAGGTCAACGGACCGTGGACCCTATCATGGTCCGTGAACCCTGTCGTGGTTCACTGCTTCAGGTAAGCTTCTGCAATTTTTTTCTAGGTCTGGTTTTCGAGGTGTTACATCGTGGGTCTTGTCCCGACATCCATCTCAGTTTATATGCTTCATAGATAGACAGTCAGTTAGTTCATTTGTCTTTACCTTGTTATTGTCTTATGTTCAGATTTGAGTTACCATTTTGGCAACGTTAAATGTTTATTTCTAAAACATTATGAGTTTAGTTTGAGACAGTTGAGTTAGCTTGCATTTGAGTTCTTTTCTTAATGCATAAAGTCTTCGCTGAGTAAGTAAGCCTGGCCAAGGGTTCTCTTGGGGCCAGCAATGGTTCTCGAGTGTCAGTCCCGCCCAGGGTGTAGGCTCGGGGAGTAACAACTTGGTGTGGGGTCGAGAAGCATTTCCTCATTACTCTTTTAGTGATCTTTCCCTTGCATTTATTCTTTCCACCATCCATCCTTACGTTGGTGGTGCTAGCGGCTTTTACGTCTCCTTCGTTAGTCATTCCCTTAGTAGCAAACCTTTGCTCTGATACCACGTTGTCACAGACTTAGAGTCTTACTAATGTTCCGTGTGGCACTTGACAACTTACTCACTACTCTTGCAAGATATTGTAAGCTCAAGTAAGCCCTTTGAACTTAAGATCGCTAAGAGAATGCAAAGAAAGACTTACAAAATAATAAGAGAGCTTTTTGAAGAAGGCTTTTTGTATTGCTTGGAAGATTGCTTTACAACTTGAGTGATTGCTTGCTTCAATCTTGGATTCCTTACAAATGAATGCCCCATCTAGTTATACTACAACCTAGGGGCTAAAGTGCAATTAAAATTTACTTGGAAATTCCCTACAATATTTACACTTTGGTCCCATTTTAGAATTCTCTACACTTTCTAGGGAATTCTAAAGCTTTCTTGGAAATTCTCTAGGGAGTTCTAGAGTGTTCTACTAACATCCCCAAAACTCTAGATTCTTCCTCCTTATTCCAGTGCCAAATTTGAACTGTGAAGTGGCGGGACATGACATTAGTCCCTATTATGTGGCCCCATATAAGATTTTGAGGCATATTGGTAAAGTTGCTTATGAACTTCATTTACCTAATGACTTGGCATTAGTGCATCCGATGTTCCATGTCTTTTTATTGCTGAAATGTGTTGGTTATCTGACATATATAATACCATTGGAGAGTCTTGGTATAAAGGACAGTCTTTCTTATGAAAGAAGTTCCAGTTGAGATTTTATACCGGCAAATTCGAAAGTTGAGAAACAAAGAAGTTGCTTCCGTAAAGGCTCATTGGAAGTTAGTTTAGGGTGTTACTTGGGTGGCCGAGGCCGATATGATGTCCTATTATCCTCATCTTTTTCCCTCCGTTCCTACACTACAAGAAAAACACTTATTTAAACCAACAATTAGAAATGAGCTAGTAATCCCTTCTCTAATGATATATGTATTGGGACAAGATTATAATTTGGTCCTTATTTATATATTTTATAGCGAAGATACTAAATCCGGTCCCTAAAGAACTTATTAGCTGGTCCCAAATTGTAATTGATGGAATTAGTTGTCACGACTGAAGGGTACCCCCTAGATGTAACATGGCGTATAGGACCCCTAAAGACCCCATACAAGCCACTTAGCATTCACAACATAAGAAATAGAACAATAGAAATAAAACAATAGTCCAAGTCCAATTGTTTTATAAAAGAAAAGCGGAAGTATAAAGCATTTGTCTCAATAGCCATCTAATACAATCGAATGAAATTGGGCCTAGCCCATACATCATATACAAGAGTGAAATACAAGAAAGAAACTAAGAATAATGAAAGTTCATCCTCGAAGCATGAGGACTCACCAAAGCTCAGGAACCTCTAAATCAACCACTAGCCACAAAACTGAGAAACCTGACTGTCAGACCTTACATTTGGGGAAATGTCGGCAAGAGTATGCGTTAGTACAAAACAATGTACCAAGTATGATAGCTATGCATAAAACATTTAAATCATGCTAAAATAGGACATAATATAAAAGAGTTAGAAAACATAAGTCATAAAACATGGTCAATGCAAGCTAACATCATTTGAAACCTTTGAACACATATGAAATACTTCTTGAAGTAACCTTAGTTCATTATTAATGTGGGGATTTATCCTTAACTGACATAGAGACCATGTGAGCTATAATATGATTCTCGGTGTCTTCCAAACCGAAAAGGGTTTTCCTACTTGCTAAGGTAAGGACCATGAACTTCTAGCTTAGGTGGATCCACTAGCCAATGTCTATCTAGACAATCATCCTATGGGGGCACATAGACAAGGGATAAGGAGATTACTTCTAGAAACCCGAACTCTACTAACGGGAGAGCCTCCATCTCAATATCCTCTTGGTGCTAAGCCTAACGCCCATAGTCATTTCTTACTTGTTCTTATTATCCATGGAAGGGCTCGTCATCTTGTCAATCCAGGCTAAGTCATCATCCATGGAAAGGTATCATTCAATAACCAATCCAAGCTAGGTTTCATTAGGATAGCTCTTAATCTTTGATTCAATTAGGTGAAAAGACCTTTCAACCTTAAAATCCTTATTATGTTAGAAAGCCTTTCACAATCATGCTTTCATGTGTATATGAGAAAATCTTTTCAATAACACATCAACATCATCATCATTGATACTTTATTCTCAAAGCATCCTTAATACATTTGCAAAGATTTCATAAGAACTTGCATAATTCCATAATTTACCTTTCAAAGTTAAAAATCCACTTTCAATCATCAACAATTAGGAAACATGGGTTAGATATGAATTTCATCATAAATTCATGAAAACTCTTGCCTTATAACAAAATCCCACATCATATGATCATAACTTGAAAACATGGGGATTACATGGATTCATGGGGGGAAATAATCATAAAATCATAGTATTTCATCAATTCATGCATAAGAGATCATAATTCAATCATTGAAATCACTAATCAAGAGAACCCATGACAATTGAAGAAAACCCTAACTCAATTGGGAATTTCTAACTTTGAAAATAGAGGAATTTGGAAACTCTATGATTTGAAGGAATCCATGGATAAAAACTATCATACCTTGAAGCCAATTCCTAATCTTCAATGGAGGAATTGAGACTCGACTTGAAATCCTTGGTTGAATCCTTCTTCTTCAATCTTTCTAGAGATAGAAATATTTTAGAGATCTTCTTTTTGGTGAATTTGAAGAGAATGGACTAATTTGGAAGTTGAAATCACTTATGTAGGGGTCTTAGTGAAGGGTGAAACAACGTAGAATAGAGATTAAAATAATTAGGAAAAGACTCAACTGCCCCTAAAAATAACGGCCAGCCCACCATCCACGGCCATGATCGACAGACCGTGGACAAGACGATGGCCTGTCTTACACGACTGTTGTTCATGGGCAGAACCTGATTTTTGGTCCCTTGAACGACAGACCCCAAACCACAGACCATGGTCTGACCGACGGTATGTTGGTCAGGACGTGGTTCTATGGCCTCTGATAATCTTGGGGGTGACCAGTCCACGAACCACCCTACGGTACGTGGTCGTATCCACGGGCCATGGCTGGCACCTGCAACTTCCTGAAATTTGCCATATTACCCTTTTTCGAATTCGGGGTGTTACATTACTGCGAATTACTTCCATCCAAATTTAATACTAAAGTATTAAAAAAATAAACTTTTGTTTTCACCAAAATTTAAGCGCTAAGTTTTTTTATTGAAGCCAAAAAAGGAAAAGACCCGCTCTTTTTTCTGAAATTAACCTGAACTAACATAGTGATCGTGTGAGCTATAACATGATCCCCGTTGACTCCCACACCGAAAAGGGTTGTCCTACTTGCCAAGGTAGAACCATGAAATTCTAGCTTAAGTAGATCCACTAGATAATCAACTTATGGGGGAACATAGTTAAGGTATAAGGAGATTTCTACTCGAAATCCGGCCTCTACTAACGTGGGAGCTTCCATTTCATGAGATTGCTTGTAGAAACCCGGCCTCTACTACGGGAGAGCTTCCATCTCATCATCAATATCCACTCGGTGCTAAGCATAAATCCCAAGGAATAGTAATTTCTTACTTGACTTCATTATTCATGGAAATGTGCCCTTGGACAACCAACCCAAGCTAGTTGATTAGGATAGCTCTTACTTTTTTATTCAATTAGGTGAGAAAGCCTTTGAACCTAAGAATCATTTCTATGTGAGAAAACCTTTCACATCATGCTATTATGTGTTTATGAGAATATCCTTTCACAACAGAACATTATCATTGGTACTTTACTCTCAAAGCACCCTTAAAAAATTTGCATAGATTTCAAAAGAAAATTGTTATTAATTTAACTGAAATAGCAAGATGAATTGAAATCTGAAGAATATTTTTTTATTGAACTTCAACCTGATTAAATAAGTAGAGGGGCAGTACAACTAACACAGTAGACTGCTAAAAGATTGCTAACATGCCTATAAAATAGGAACAACTATAACTAGTTAATAGGACAATGACTAAAAGAAAACTAATCTCCTAATAATTAGCTGACGTCTCTGACCCATTCAAAGAAGATCCTGAGACACGTAACAACACTCCTCCTGAATTAAGAGCTGCAAACTCCCAACTTTTCTCTAAGAAATTTGAATCTGCTAACATGAAATGACATGTAAAAATGTCTGCCACTTGATTCTCTGATTTGCAATAGAATAAAACCACTTCACCGTTTTTCTGCACTTCCCTCAAGAAATAAAACTTGATGTTGAAGTGCTTGGTCCTTCCATGAAACACGGGATCCTTGGATACGGCTATAGCAACTTGATTATTCACAAGGATCTCAGTTCTCTCTGCTTGCTCCAGCTGCAAATCGATCAAAATTTTCCTAAGCCATAGTGCTTGATTAACAGTGGTTGTTGTTGCGATGAATTCTGCTTCAGCTATTGATTGTGCTATTATTTCCTGTTTCTTTGAGAACCATGAGAAACACCCTGATCCAAAAGTGAAACAATAACTAGACATGCTTTTCATATCACCAGTTGAACCGCCCCAATCACTATCAGAATATCCACGGAGTTTGAAATTCTGACTTTTGCTAAATCTAATGCCATAGGTTAGAGTTCCCTTAAGGTACCTAACTACTCTTTTGGCGGCCATCATGTGTAAATCACTTGAACAATTTAAAAACCTGGATAAAACACTCATAGGAAACAAGATGTCAAGGCTTGTTGTTGTGAGATACATGAAGCATCCAATTAAGCTTCGATATACTCCTTCATCAACTAGTTCAGCTCCATCATCCTTTTTCATCTTTTCTTTTGGATTCATTGGAGTACTCACACTCTTGCATTCTTCCATTCTAAATCTTTTTAGAATTTCCTTCATATATTTCTTTTGACAAACAAAAAATTCATTCTGAGTTTGCTTGATCTCCATTCCCAGAAAATAAGTCATCTCGCCAAGATCAGTCATCTCAAAGACTTTCATCATTTCCTCCTTGAATTCTTCAATCAGCCCTGTAATATTTCCTATCACAAGTAAATCGTCGACATACAGAGAAATAATAATAATGTTAGAGGTAAATTTCATGACATAAAGAGTCAATTCACTTAAGCTTTTCTCAAAGCCTAAGCCTAGAAAATGATTATCCATTCGGCTGTACCAAGCTCTAGGAGCTTGCTTTAGTCCGTATAGAGCTTTCTTTAACAGATAAACCATATCTTCATGTCCTGGTACGCTAAACCCTTCTGGCTGCTCAACATATATTTCTTCCTGTAGTAGACCATTCAAGAAAGCAGACTTCACGTCCATTTGAAAAATCTTCCAATTTTTCTGTGCCGCAATGGCCAAAAGCATCAGAAATGTATCCAATCTAGCTACTAGGGCAAAAGTATCAGAAAAATCTACTCCCCAAACTTGTGCACAGCCTTTCCCCACCAATCTAGCTTTGTGCTTGTTTACCAAACCATCTGGATTTAACTTTGTTTGAAAAATCCATCTAACTCCAATCACTTTTCTATCTTGGAGTCTTTCCACAAACTTCCAAGTTTGGTTCTTTTCTATCATGGTCAGCTCCTCCTTCATTGCATTTGTCCAATTTTGATCCATTTTTGCTTCCTCATATCCTGCAGGTTCAAAAACAGCAACATTGCATCTCTGATAGAGAGTGATATTGTTCCCCTAATAGGTTGATCATCCACCAAGTCATCATAATCAAGTTGTGAATTATGATTTTTAACTCGGGACTCCTCATTCCATTCACATTGCTCATCTTCAAGGAATTGAATGTCTCTACTTACCATAATCTTGTCTATTTGAGGTTGAAGATCCTATAAGCTTTAGAAAATAAGATATAGCCAATGAAGATTCCCAAATCTACCTTCTTATCTAGCTTGTCTCTCTTAACCTATGGAACATAAGAAAAACATAGACATCCAAATATCTTGAGGTTTTTCAAAACAGGTTTGACACCATACCATGCTTTAAATGGAGTCTTTCCTTCCACTGCCCGCGTAGGCAGTCTATTCAGCAAGAAAACAACAATGTTTGCTGCTTCAACCCAAAACTTCTTTGGTAGATTCTTCTCATGCAACAAGCATCTCGACATCTCCATGATTGTTCTATTTTTTCTCTCACTCACTCCATTTTGGTGTGGAGAATAAGGGATAGTAAGATGGTGCTCAATTCCAGCTTCTTCACAAAAAGAATTGAACATATCCGAGGTATATTCACTTCCATTATTTGACCTAATGACCTGAATTTTGCAACCACTCTAATTTTCTATCCATCTTTTGAACTTCATGAAAATTCCAACAGTTTCGGACTTAAACTTCATAAAATAAATCCAACACATTCTTGTTAGATCATCAATGAAAATAATATAATACATGTTGCCATTGAGTGATGGAGTTCTTTGTGGACCACAAAGATCGGTGTGAATGAGTTGCAACTTTTCTGTAGCTCTCCAAGTGGAACTTTTAAATGGAAGTCTAGTATGCTTGCCAAGCACGCAAGCCTTACAACTTGAGGGGTTGTCCTCCAAGTTTGGTAAACCATTTACCATTTTGCTCCTTTTCATAAACAATAAAGCTTTGTGATGAAAGTTCCCCAACCTTTTGTGCCACGTTTTCGCTACAGTGAGCTAGCTTGGAAAAGCTATGTGTTCCTCGTTCAATGGACTCAAGGAAAAACTTTTTCCCTGCATTTTAATTCTGAATATTTCCTGACCATTAGGATCACTGATCAGGCACCCTTTATCTTCAAATAATAATTTGAATCCATTTTCTAGGAGTTGCCCAACACTTAATAAATTCTAATCAATTTCAGGAACAAGTAAAACTTCATAAATAAGTTTTGTAACTTTCAATTGCTATAGTCCCTTTTCCTTTCGCTGGGAGGTATTCTCCATTTCCGATCCTGGCTCTTGATTTAACTGATCTACAAGTTCTCTGAAAATCTTTTCATCACTAGTCATGTGGTTCGTACAACCACTATCAACAAGCCAACTTTCACTTGAATTTTTTCTTGTGAAACAGGTGGCCACAAATAGTTGCTCATCTTCTTATTGGTCTGCAATATGTGCATCATTTGGTTGTTGTAATCCCTTCTCTTTGCAGATAATCTCAGCATGACCGAGCTTGTGACACTTAAGGCATTTCTTATCAGGTTTTCTCCAACACTTGAAGTGTGGATGATTTTTCCTCCCACAATGTTGGCAGGAAGGATATTTGCCTTCTCTGTTGTTGCTAGTTGCAGTAACACCATTTCTCGTTGTTGTTGCTTCGTAGATTCCATGATTCCCTTTCTTTCCTATTCCTTTGTTTCCCCTGGCACTTGAACCGAACTGCAATTTGGCTTGCAAGGCTCCCTCAATGGATCCATCTTGCCTCATCATTCTTCGTTGTTATTGTGCCTGCAATGCACTCAATAACTCTGCCAAACTAAGCTTAGACAGATCTTTAGTATTTTCCAGTGAAGCAATAGTTGCCTCATATCTCTCAGGTAAAGTTACAAGTATTTTTTGAACTATTCTATTATCAGTATGTTCACTTCCTACTATCCTTACCTTACTGGCAATCCCAAGCAACCTATTAGAATAATCCTTAATGGTTTATGATTCCTTCATATGCTGCATCTCGAATTCTCTAACCAAGTTCAATACTTTCATTCCTCTAATTCTTTCACCTCCCTCGTACTCTTTCTTGAGAAAATCCCAAATTGCTTTGTCTGAGTTACATGTCATTATTCTATTAAAAATAGTGGCAGAAACTACAGCAAAGAGACAAGATTTAGCTTTGGATTTTCCTGTCTTCTTTTCCTTGTGGGTTCTAATCTGAGCCATAGTTGGATTCCCTAGCAGAGGATGCACTTCGTAGTCTTCCTCGACAGCCTCCCAGAAATCACTAGCCTCCAAATAAACTTGCACTTTCACTGCCCAGGCTTGATAGTTTTAACCATCAAAAACTGGTGGAGCCATAGCAGAAAAAGAGCCTGCATCCTCCATTGTTTTAATGGTGTTTTGCAGAGAATATTTTATGGATAAATACTCAGAAAAGAACCTCGCAAGTCTCACACAAGTCCCTTAAGAAGTAGGGCTCTGATACCAATCTTATTAATTTAACTGAAATAGCAATATGAGTTGTAATCTGAAGAATAAATTTTTATTGAACTTCAAGCTGATTAAATAAGTAGAGGAGCAGTACAACTAACACAGAACATAGACTGCTAAAAGACTGCTAACATGCCTATAAAATAGGAACAACTATAACTAGTTAATAGAATAATGAATAAAAGAAAACTAATCTCCTAATAATCGGCTGAAGTCTCTGACCCATTCAAAGCAGATTCTGAGATACGTAACAACAAAAATGCATAATTCCATAATTTACTTCTTGAGGTTCAAAATCCACTTTCAATCATCAACACTTAGAAAACATGGATTAGATATGGATTTCATCATAAATACATGTGAAGCTTGCAATACATGCTTAATTTCATAAAACTCTTCCTTGAAGATCAAAATCCCACATCATATAATTCATAACTTAAAAACATGGGGATTACATGAGTTCATGGGAAATCATCATAAAATTATAGTATTTAATTAGTTCATGCATAAGAGATCATAATTCAATCATTTAAATCAATAATGCAACGAATCCATGACAATTGAAGAAAACCATAACTCAAATAGGGAATTCTAAACTTTGAAATTGAGGAATTTGGGAACTCCATGGATGGAAGGAACCCACGGATGAAAGCTATCATACCTTGAATCCAAAAGCCATCCCTCAATGAACGAATTGAGACCTTAACTTGAAACCCTAGGTTGAATCTTCTTCTTCTTTAAGTTTCTAGAGAGAGAAATATTTGGAAAGGAGATTTGATTTTTCTTTTGTGAATTTGGAAGAATGAAATGAATGGGTCAATTTGGGGGTTGAAAAAGCTTATATAGGGGTCTTAGTGAAGAGTAAAACGACGTAGTATAAAAACTAATAAATTAGGAAAAGACCCAACTGCCCTTAACAATAACTGCCAGGTGACCACAGACGGACCCTAGTCAACGGACTGTGGTCTGACCCACCGCCCGTCCTAGTGGACCGTGGTTGGTCATCAAAAACAACAATTTCTGGCCAGTGAACCATGGACCCTGACCACGGACCGTGGTCAGGCCTATGGTCCGTAGGTCTAGCCGTGGTCCTGGACCTCAACACCACCCTTAAGTAGGGCCATCCACGGACCACACCTACGATTCGTGCTCCCATCCACAGGTCATGGGTAGCCCTCATGGCTGGCACCTGCAATTTCCAAAAAATTTGATTCTTTTCCCTTTTTCAGATATGGGGTGTTACAGAAGTGCATAGAAGAATGGTGTACACTCTGAAAATTCCACATCAGTTCAAATATCTGCCAAGTTCAATGGAATAACATCGATACCCCTTTTGGACGCGACAATAACCTAGGAAAACACACTTCAATGCCTTGGGAACCAACTTGGTAACAAATGTCGAACATAACACGTGCATCCAAATACCTTAAGTTCAACCGAAAAAAGTGACTTGCTTGGAAAGAGAACACTATAAGTCATATTACTAGCAAGCACAATAGACGGCATGCGATTAATAAGAAAGGAAATCGTAGAGACTAATCAGCCCAAAACTATTTAGGAACCTTCATTTGGAATATAAGTGCTTGAGCTGTCTCAAGTAAATGTCTATTCTTTCTCTCAGCAACTCCATTTTTAGAGGGTATATCAACACAAGAAGATTGATGAAAAATACCATGTTGTCTCACATATGACTGAAATATTTTTGACACATGTTCTTTAGCATTGTCATTTCTTAGAATACCAACTGAAGCATTGAATTGAGTTTTGACTTCAGCACAAAATGCACAAAAGTGAGTAAATACTTATGAGCAACTCTTCATAAAGTAAACCCAAGTCATCCGAGAGAAATCATCCACAAAAGTAATAACTTATGCTCAGTTTTAGAAATGATAGGACATGGTCCCCAAACATTAGAATGAATTAACTCAAAAGTTGACCCAGCCCGCTTTTTTACCCTTGGTTTAATGATGTGCAATGATGGTTTGCAAATCAACATGATTCACATTCCAATGAAGAAATATTTTGAAACTGAGGACATAACTTCTTTAATAGAGGTAGAGAAGGATGTCCCAATCGACAATGTGCATCATATGAAAGCACGACACTAGAGCAAACAACAAGTTGAGACTCCGACTCATCAAGGATGTAAAGATCATCAGATACATGTCATTTACCAATAACCTAATTTGTCTTAAGATCACGAAACAAGAAATGATCAGGAAAGAATGAAATATAACAATTAAAGTCTCTGGTAAGTTTACTAACAAAGGTCAAATTAAGAGCCAATTTTGGTATACTTAACACAGATGATAGAGTAATAGAGGAGGTTGGCTTAACAGTTCCAAATCCAACACTAGTACAAGTAGACCTATCAGCTATAGTGACTGGAGAGGGAGCTCTGTGTGATTGAAAGCTAGAAAAAAATACTAGAATTACCAGTCATGTGATTTGTAGCACTTGAATCAATTACCCATTTATTTTAAGAGGTGATAAGACATGTTTCATCTAGCTTAGAAAATGCAGTAGCTGAAGTGAATTTCTTCAATGATTCTAGATATTGAGATAATTTTACAAACTCATGTGTCGGAATTGAAATTATTTTATCAAAAGATGAACTGTCAGTAGCAGCAAAACTCATTCTCTTATTGGGCATTCTACTTCTGCAGTAGCAACAACACTAATCCCCAACAAATATTTTCCAAACGAAACAAATTCAGTAATGGAACTTCTTAAAAGAAAACAAATAGAACATGTGCGTAATAAAAGTCAAATGTAGATCTTTGACCAATGGAACAAAACTTGGTGCTTTCACAATACCTGCCCAAAACTTCAAGCAAACACAAACTGCACATTAAAGATGGAAGCACCAGATAACAATTTATAGAACTCCAGAAGTAGGCTGGAAGAAAGAGTGAGGCAATAACCACATTCTTTTAGCCAGAAACAAGTGTTTTCTTCTCAGATGGTGGTCTGTTCAACAAGCACCAATAGATCTTGACCGAAAATAACAATAAATGTTGGAAAAGGATGATCGACAGAAAGAAAAATCGATCACAAATATACCACTTGCCCTCACGCACTTGCTGGAAAAGTGTGAACTAAATGGAGTCACCGAAACGTGAGACTCACGAGGTTAATTTTAATGAAACAGTTACCAGACAATCACTATTAACTTCTAGCTAAGAAACAGTGCCTCCCGGCTATGGAGATGACTCAACTCCGACTAGGCAACGCTAACTCAGCTGAAGCTATAAGCTTGGCTCTAATACCATGTTATAACAAAAGTATTGAGTAATTTCAATGTATATTATCCAAAGAAGACAATGATTTAAATACAGGTAAAGAAAAGACTAAGGTAACTAAATATCTAAATCCCTAAGAATCAGCTAGAATATTATATATAAGAAACATATAACTTTGTGATTCTCTAATAATCATTAACAAAGTTGCAAACGGTTATTTGTTTCACTTGGAAAGTACTCTAAGAAGCATGTTTGACTCAAGATAATCACAACTGAAGGAATATGCACATTGTCAACAGTTGCTATATGTCTAGATGATATATAGAAACCAACAGTCACCTACTAAAATTGTGATGCACATTGTTAACCGAAGGAAAATACACATTGTCAACTGATTCTAATAGCAACAGTATTAGTGATGCCACCACCATCACCGATGATATACCAGCATTTGTGTCGCATTAGTTGGAAATAACAGAGGCTTTGTGATGTTGGTGTTATAGTTGGCAAGAAGTGTGAACTTAGAGAGTACTTGAGAATTGTCTATCAAAGTAGTTTTGTGGTCATGTATAAGTCCCTAGCTAGTTTGTAAATCATTTAGGATTGAAATTTCTTTTTTGTCATAGGTTTGATGGGATCAGATAGACATGTAATTTTTCCTATTTCTCTAGGCTAATTGATGACTATTTTTGTTTAAAGAATAGTGTTCCTAATGATTTTAAACAAAAGAAAACAATTAAAGGAATGAAAGTTTGAAGCCATTAATATGTTGGTTTTGACTTGTCATCTCCTTCTTCTAAGTCCTCTCGTTATTATGTGTACCAGTGAGAACAACCATTTCTCTGAATATTACTAACTAACTTATACAAACGAAGTAAAAATAGTATCATATTGTTCCACCATGATCACGGTTAGAAAGTAAAGAGATCATACATCTACTGAACAAGCACACAAAGTGTTAAATAAAAGATTATACCCAAAGAAAGTTATCGAAAAACTACAAAAAAATTCCAATAGTATCATCACTGATTCCTCAGTTACTGAAGGATAGTTTTTAAGAGGATAACAACAAAAACTATGCCACAATCTCAAATTAATTGGGGTTGGCCATATAAACCCTTTATAATCTATATTCCACTTTATTAGAACATGATTCATTCAAATATTGCGATGTACAACCATCATTCATGTCTTTGTTCTAAGTGGCCTCTTTCGAAATGACATTTCTATTGCAATAAGCGAAAGGAAGCCTAACACATCGACGATGGTACCATCATAGATAAGTTGGCAGCACAACTATTAATCAATTCCTTAAGTCTGATGAATCTGTTGAAGCCAAAGATATTGAAGGAGCTCTCTCCAGCAGCCTAGAGTTAATAAGCACCTCTGGTCCAAGAGAAGATATTCAAGATTGACTAATTCTTTTCGATTATCCTATATTAAAATATCTTGCATCACTTGTAAAGGCTTAAGATTTTAATCAAGGGAGGAACACCAAAAGTTTGGTGATCGTGTGCCAACAAAACCTTGAGTCCAACAACCACCTTTTTTTTTAATAAATTACATCCATGAATGGATGTGCATCTTATTTCTTCCAGAAAAAACTTACATCTTGATGCACCATTGAGTTCAAAGGAACTCAACAAAAGTTGCTAGTTCTTTGACTAGCAATATGTACAAAAGTAAACTTAACCAACAAAGAAGTTGGCCTTGACATATTTAATTCTCATGCTAGGTAATTGAGCTTTATCCAGGTGATAAGCTCCTTTGGAACTGTTGGGGATCTGCTATCAGTTTTGAAGGATATGGCTTCCCTCATTGATGGCATCAAATTTGGCTAGTCTATCTACCACTTGGTTAGCCTCTCTAAAGCAATGTTCAATACTACAATTCATATTGTTAATGATCTGCACAATATCTTCGATTATAGTCTAGAGTTTAAGATTGTTGGTGCCTCTGTTCTTTATCATATCCACAATTATCATAGAGTCTACCTCAATTATTCAATTAGTCAACCCATTCTGAGCACACCATTCTATCCCATACTTAGCCGTTTTTGCCTTTTCTTTGTTATTGATGGCACGGTCCACTTTGCCGCAAATGCCATAATCATGTTGCCATATTCATTCCTAATTATGCCACCAATGCCAGCTCCATTTTTGAAGAAACTCCTATCGGTGTTGAGTTTCACCTTTCCTGTGGTTGGATTAATCCATTTGATTATCTTCCATTCGGTAGTATGTCTAAGATGCTCCACTATTTCGCTGAAATTTTTCCAGGAGTCTGCCATCTCAAATGTTGGAAAAGCTAACTTGATAGCCATCTTGAGGTTCAACCAGATGTTGTTCTCCATTCCTCTATACCAACACATCTTTTGTGTACCATATTTACAAGAACACCTTTGTCTCCATTTCTCCCATTAGATTAAAATAGGAACTATGTGTAAGGTCATTTTGTGGATGGTTCCTTTTACTCTGGTCGACCACCATTTTCTGAGAATTCATTTGACGCTTCAATTTGTCTGAGTACATATACCTAGAGGTACCCCAAAAGTGTTCCACATATGTTTAGCTATGTTGTTGTTTATAAAAAGGTGTTGCCCAGTTTCCTTTTGTTTTTGTGCACAACAAACATAAAGACACTCCCTGTCAGTCCCAAACTTGCATAGAGTATCATCGAAAGGAAGTTTTCTATGGATGATTCTCCATGCAAGGAAATAAATTTTAAAAGGAAGTTTAGGATGTCATACTTGACTGGTGGTGAAATCCTCTTCTTTGTGCGTTCTAATAATGTTCTGCGCCGACTTGGTAGAATATATGCCTTCTGTCTCAAGCTCCCACATAGCCATGTCTTTCTTGGGCCACTTGCCAATATGGATATTAGCTATGATATTAACCATTTGATCAGGAAGAAATTCAGCAAGCTTATTCATATCCCAACTCCCTTCTTGAATGAATTCACTAACTTTTGTTTTAGAATAAATGGACTGGTTAGTGAAAATCTTAGCTAAAGCACCCTTTCCAGTCCAATTATCCCACTAAAAATTGCACCCTCCATCATTGATCTTCCAGACAATGTGTTATTCAACGTTGTGTTTGATTTGCATACATTTCCTCCAAGTATTGGATTGAGGAGCATTAATAGCTTTAGCAATAGGGCCTACTCTGGTACAATATTTAGCCATAACAAACGAGGCCCAAAGAGATTGTTGGGTCCTCAGGTTCCACCATCTCTTGTATGCAAAGCATTCCCTGATGTCTACAAGAGTTTTAGTACCTATATCTTTGAAATCCTTGGTGTTACATAATTTATCCCTCGCACTCCAATGATATTTTTTTTTGTCATCCTGAGTCCCCCAAAAAAAGTTAGCAATGAACTTTTCAATGAGAGTGAGAGTAGTTTTGAGGAGATTGAGATCTGCGAGAGTATATGTTGGGATTGCTTGGATGACACTTTTGATAAGTACAACCTTCCACCAGAGGATAAATGTTTGGCATGACACCCAGAAAGTTTGGTGGTGATTTTGTTAACTAAATCATTAAACAGATTTTCCTCTTTTCGGTATAGATAGGGCACCCCAGATATGTAAAAGGAAATTGCTTGTGTCTAAAACTTGTTTTATCAGATCCTATTGATCCTAGAGGGTGAGATTTTACTGGAAGTGCAGAAAAAACTCTTCTCCTTATTAACCTTTTGCCCGGAGCTTTATTCATATAGCCTCACCTGTTTCATGACAACTTTAATAGACTTTCTTTTGCCAGCAGTGAAAATGTTAGGACTCTTAGAGAAGGATCAAGTCATTGGACAATGAACACGAAAATCTAAATCAATTGACTTCGACTTTCCCTTGCCTTTGTTAGAATTCCTAGATCAACCTATTTTTGTGTATAACTTCAGCTCATTGAAGGGAGACGGAAACCTTAGAGTTCAATGGAAGAGAGAACTCCGATCTCTTGCTTTTTACTGAAATATGACTTAACGATTTATTCATTAAAAGCCCCTTTAAATTGGAGTCTTATTACATCAATAGAAAATCTAATTCTTATGAATGTATGAGACCTAAATCCTATTCCAAACTAATAACTATAACTTAACATAATTCCTATAAAACTATGAAATATAAACCCTATTCTAGAATAATAAATAAAGCTACAAAAAATATAATTAAATACTTGATTTAAGGGCTTCCAAAGCATCCACAACATTAATCCCCCCCATCTTACATTGAAAGAGCTTTTCCTCAAGCTCGAAATTCACGGCAATCATCCAGAACTTCTGGAATATTGTCTGCTAAATCATCCAATTCCAGCCAGAAAAGTCGTTGGCACTGGTGAATTGTGGAATATAGTTCGTCACAATTATAGCATAATCCCTTAGCTCTTCTCTCTGCCATTTCTGCCCGAGTTAATCGCTTCACCAAAGGGGTCTAGTTGTTGGTCTTGGTATTAAATGAATCGACTGAACTCGTAGCAGATTTTGCCATGTTTACTGTGTTGCCAAGACTTGTCTGGGACTGCTGCGCTTTTTGCAGTTGTTGTTTTTGCTCTAAATCCCTGACTATACTCATAGTCGTTGATAAGTCAGATGGTTTGCGCGATTTGGACGTCCAATTTGATTGAATCATCCAACCCTGCCATATATATTCCCACGTGCAAGTGTTCTGGAATAAGCTCATTAGCCCTAGCCAACTTTTCTTGGAACTAACGTTGAAAAATTTCAACTCTACCAGTTTGTCGAAGCATGATCGATTCACCTACCGGGTTGCTACTCTCAGGAGGTCCAAATCGCTAGAAACATTGTTTTTGCAAGTCTTCCCAACTCATTGGCCCCTTCGCTCGTTTAAGCTAATATTACCATAACTGTGCTTCTCCCAACAGGTGAAATCCAACGACTCCAACCTTTTTTGCATCTCTTGTATGTTGATTTTCAAAAAACTGCTCACAACGATATGCCCAAATCAGTGGGTCGTTGGTGCCATCATAAGTAGGAAAATCCATTTTTGCATATCTTGGTATTGTCAAATTGGAATTACCACTAGTTTGATGATTATGATCAGCTGGTTTAATAGGCAGTGTATTGCCTCTAGGAGTCGAATTTGTTGATTTACCAATTGTTTGGGCGTTACTTGATTCTACCCCATGAACTACTGGTTTTGTAGAGCCAATTCTCAAGCTAGAAAATTGTTCTTGAATGACTTGGACAATTCTTTCACCAAGACGTTGTTCCATAGCTGCAAGTTTAGAGTCCATTAGTGTTTCTGTATTAACACGTTCTTCGTGAAACTTGGAATTGATCTCATCGTGTAATATGGAACTAATCTCATCGCCCATTGTGTTAGGCTCTGATACCAAATTGTTAGGATTCTTAGAGAAGGATAAAGTCACATGACGATGAACATGAAAATCTAAATCAATTGACTTCGACTGTCCCTTGCCTTTGTTCAAATTCCTAGATCGACCTATTTTTGTATATAACTTCAGCTCATTGAAGGGAGACTGAAACCTTAGAGTTCAATGGAAGAGGGAACTCCGATTTCTTGCTTTTTACTGAAATATGACTTGCCAATTTATTCATCAAAAGCCCCTTTAAATAGTAGTCTTATTACATCAATAGGAAATATAATTTTTATGAAAGTAGGAGACCTAAATCCTATTCCAAACTAATAACTATAACTTAACCTAATCCTTATAAAACTATGAAATATAAATCCTATTCTAGAATAATAAATAAATCTACTAAAAATATAATAAAATACTTAATTTAAGTGCTTCCAACGCATCCACAACAGAAAATGACAATGTCATCTGCATATGCCAGATGATTAATCTGAGGGCCATTCATACTCATAGAGAAGGGGTAAAAATTAGGATGATCGTAAAGATTATTGAGCATTCTTGACAGAACTTCAGATCCCAGAACAAAAAGAGAAGGGGACAGGGGATCCCCTTGCTTCAAACCTTGGGATGAGGTAAAGAAACTAGTTCTATTACCATTGACGATGATCGAATATCACGTCTAAGAAATCCATCTCCATATAATCTCAGTCCACCAAACAAAGAAACCAAAATTTCTAAGAACCGTAATAAGAAATTTCCAAGATATCCTATCATAAGCTTTAGCCATATCTAACTTTATCACAACATTGCTACCCACGTTAGGCTGAGAAATACTTTGAACTATTTCATGAGCCAACATAACATTATCTGTGATGAGCCTGCCTTTGACAAAACCACTTTGATTAAGGGATATCAACTTAGGTAAAAGAGTGTTAAGTCTTCTAGCAAGAATCTTGGAGATAATCTTACTAGAAAAGTTGCTTAGACTAATCGGTCTAAAGTCAACAAAATTAGAAGGAGAGTTGACTTTCAGGATTAAAACAAGGCAAGCATGAGAATAATATTTGGTCAGAACCAGAGCTTTGAAGAAACTTTGGATAAAATTCACTAACTCTGGTTTGATAATTTCCCAACATCTCTAGTAAAACATGCCATTAAAACCATCTGGTCCAGTAGAACTAGTAGGACTCATATTAAAAATAGTCGTTTTAATCTCGCCTTCATTAGGCATAGTGGACAACATAAGATTATCCTCGTCGATGATACATTCAGTGATGCAAGACACAACATTATCATCCACTGTATGTTCAGGGAGATGAAAACGTTTAGACAACTGTTTGACAACAGCTTTACCAATCTTATCACTATCTTGGATCCAATTGCCATTGTGGTTTTGTATTCTATGGATCTAAAGCCTTCTTCTCGTGTCTTGTCTTTGATAACATTATGAAAGTACCAAGTATTGTTATCTTCTTCCTCAAACCATCTAATTTGAGCTTTCTGTTTTAGCAAAGCCTCTTGCATTGCCATCCAAGAAACATATTCCGCTTGGCCCTTATTTAAATTAACGGTGGACTCTTCAGTGTTATCCATAACATCAATATCTTCAAGTCTTTGTACTATCTCCTCCCATTCCTCAACTTTTTTGAAGATATCTCCGTCTTTAGACCAAACACTAAGAATTTTACTCAAGTTCTTAAGCTTTTGTTGCATGATCCACATAGGGTGACCCTTAACATGGATTATCCATTCCTTTTCCACAACATCATAAAAATCAGGTTGATCGATCCAGAAATTGAAGAATCTAAAGTATTTTATAGGTTCTTGTTAGTTGTGAAAACATTTTACCAGTAAAGGTCTATGATCTGACCCTGTCCTGCTCAAATGTCTTACCATAATATTTTGGAATTTATGAAGCCAACCATCATTGATAAGCACCCTATCAAACCTTTTCCATATCCTCTTTCTCGGCCTCCTGTTGTTGCACCAAGTGTGAGTAGAGCTCACGTAACCTGCATCTTCCACCCCACATCTCACCATACAATTGGCAAAATCCAAGCTCTCAATAGCCTGATACAGTTTTCCTCCTAGTTTTTCGGAAGCCTCCAGGATAACGTTAAAATCTCCCCCTATGCACCAAGCATCTTGCACTTGAGAGTTCATGTTAGCAAGGCTATCCCATAGGTCCACCCTCTCTATTTCACTATATTTAGCGTAAACAGAAGTTATATGCACCCCATTTACGCCAGAGCCATTATCCATATACAAAGTGGTTTGTTGGTCTTCATTCGATACTATCGTGGCATGTAAATTTTGATTCCAAAAAAACCAAATCTGCCCAATATCATTGCTAATGCAGTGATGGAAACGCAAAAACTTTTCATATCCCTCAATCTTGTTCATGTTGATAAAAGGTTCAAAAATTGCTACAAACTGGATGTTATTCCTTTTGACTAGACTCTTAAGTCTGTGTATTGCTTTTTTGGTCCTCACACCTCTTATGTTCCAAAAAAGTGCATTGATCATAAAGACATTATATGGATTTTTTTGTGTCCTTCCCTTACTCAAAGAGATGGAATTCTTAGTACTTCTTTTGTGATTTCTTCTTTGTCTTCTTCCCCTCTTAACTAGAGATAAGCCACACTTTTGTACAACTTCTTTCATATGGTACCTCCCTAGGTCATTAGAGTCCCATTGTTCATCCTCGGAAAGTTGAATCTTTTAGAATTAGCAGTCTCATCGTCAACCCCATCCATTGAGCTATCTCTTATATCTTCTTCCTCCGTATGGTAATTCTCTGTATCGTGGCGTAAGTTGAGATCCACCACAAGGTTTATCCCCTTCTGGTTTTTTATCTCAGTATTTAGGCTAGATTCCATCACTGAATTTTCCACAATCTCATTACTGCTTCCTTGTGTATCCAAATATTTGGTATTTACCTCTCTTCTTCTTTCCACTTCGAAATCCTCAACATCTTCTGTCATTAACGCTTGGTTGACCTCCGGAGGTACATTAGAGGAACTTTGTTGATCCCTGTTGACACATTCCATGGTCCTTTGTTCTGTCTTTTCAGGAAATCCCTCATTCGAGATTTGTTTTACATTGTTGTTATAAATACTATCGCCAGCCTCTGGTTTATTACTGGTATGTGCCTCCTTCTGAATTATATCTTTCTTCTTATCCTTCCTCTTGTTGTTGGTGTTATTTCCAGCTTCTTGTTGGTCTTTGTTCAGCTTGAAGGTAACCTTGGTTTTCTTTTCGAGAGCCTTATTGCTATCTTTCTTCTTCTTCTTTTTGTTTTTGTTTATTCTAACAACCATCTTGTCCTTATCCTCCTCCTTATTGAGATTTCACACATCATCAGTCTCTTGTTCCTCGTATTTCTCCTCATTTCTTATCAGCTCATTGTTGATAGTTTCAACATCAACATTTTCTATATTCACAGTTTCCTTGTTCTTGTTCTTTCGCTTTGCTTGAGGTCTGCCAGCTTGAGTATTTTGTTCTACATCTTCGGCATTCTGGTCGTTAGCATTCGTGGCCTTACCATTATCTTCGGCATTGCTTGTTTCTCCTTGTTCCGCTCTCTTAGCTTTAGTATTTTCCCTTTTTGCCTCTATGATCCTCTTTCTCTCCAAGATCCAACAATCATTCATATTTTGTCCCAATTTTTTGCAGTGTTTGCAATATTTTGGGATATTTTCATATTCCACCTTCTGGGTAAAACCAGTTAGTGGAGAGCCTTCATGTTTGAGCCCCACCCAAACCTTGTTTAGCCTTGGTTTGAGTAGGTCGACTTCTACTCTCACATTTGCCATGCTGGGTCTTGTCTTACTTTCTATTGCAGCGTCAAGGGATAGAGGCGTCCCAATGGGGATAAGAAGTTGTTTAACATATGGCCAGTTGTGCATATGAAAGGGTAATTCAGGTAAGAGGACCCATACCGGAGCGATGGGGATGCCCTCCTCCGGCTTGAAGTCGGGGGTCCATTTTTGCATCCACATTTGCAATCCCTCTATTTCAATCATTCTTCTATACCAAACATTCTGAAAGTCTTCATCATTCGAGCAGTCGATGAACACATTATAGTTGTCGTAAACCCCAAATTTGACAGAGCCTTTGAGCGCTACCAATTCCTTGAATTTTGATCTAATTTTGTCAATTTGGGGCCTAGGTTTCAAAAAAATTCCAACAATGGTTCTCCTACAGTCTTGTTCCATGATTCCGTAATAGTCCGCAGCTTTGAAGATTACTGTTGGAACACCGTTGTGAGTTGTTTGCCTTGCCATCACTTTTTCACGTTTTTGGGCAGATGGAATTGTTGTCGACGACGTCACAGAGACGAGAGGCATAAGAAATTTTCTCTTGTACTGAGTCGTTTGGTGGTCCAGTCCCTTTAGGAGTTTCTAGTTTCCCCCTCAGTCCCACCAGACCTTGTCTGTCCAGTGGTTCCATGACGGAACAGGGAGGAGAGAGAGAGTGTAGAACTAGTCGTTAATAGCCGTTGTGAACTTTTGTCCAAAAACCATCTATTTTACATGGTTTTATGATGTTAGAATTTTAGGTTTACGGGCACATATCACAGGTTGAAACAACTAAAATAAACGCAGAACATGCAATTTTATACACTTAAGTAAAACAAATCAACAAAATAAAGAAACAGAAAAATCGAAGAAGCTAGGCAAAATAATCAAAGAAAGTAGAAGTGTGATACTTACAAAGCCGAGGAGGTTGAACACACTCAAGATCAATCATCACAACAGCACGGACTGAAACCTGAAAGAGAGAAATTAGAATTAACAGTTTGATTAGAAGGAGATGATATCTTACTACATAAAGAGTGATAAACATACTCCACAAGTCTGCTGCTTCTAAATAGTGTATAAAAAGGTGGTTGTGTGAGGATGTATAGCATCTTATGCACAAGGTTAGATCCTAACCCACTCTTTTGTTGATTAAAAATATAGCATTTTGAATTTGTGTGGACTATTGGATTGATATTCTCTTATTATTATTAGTGTGAAAATTTAAGGTGTCGTGACCAGAATAACAAGCTTAAAAAGGAAATTTTTAACTATGCAGTTCACATAAAAAAACTATATCATATTATAAGGTAAAATTACACTTTTGAAGGATAATGCAAATTTTGTCCTAGAAAGTATAAATTAACAAATTTATTAAATAATAACAATTATTGCATCTTATTTTGCAGTATATGAACACATCAATAGATACAACATGCCACACCAAAAAAACTACTGGAAAAAACCTAGATGGTTCATAAAGCATAAACAAAATGGAGCTTTTCGCAAAAAAAAATCATATTCAAATTAAACGACATAAATTTACTTTGAAGAGAAGAAAAATCTAACAAAATGTCCACATATTATTACTCCCAACAAAGATCAGTAAAAATCAAGTGAGGATTGAAGTAAGAAGAAAAAGTTGGTTGAGTTCTTCAATAAAAAAGAAAGATGTTGATTTCCGTTTTAATAGGCATGAACAGAGACCTAAAGCTTAATTTCTTTTCACAAACCTGAATATCAGGAGATGTAGACCGCCCTGATTTTTCTCCAACAATGATCAGTTCATAATTCTATGGATTTGTGGGTCTCTCTAGTTTAACAGTCGAGTATCTAACTCCCGTATTGGAAAGGGTGCGGAAATGGGTGTGGTTGAGAGAGTACAAGTCATGGGTGTCAAATGGGTATAGATAAACTCAACTAGGAGCATTTACATTTCCTCATGTTTTCTGTAATCAAGCACAATGTTTAAAAATAGACATTAAATTTATTTTCATGATGATTAAACAAGAAATACTAGAACAAAAATATAAAAATAATTTATATAATAATCAAATTCATCCAAACGAAATCAATGCTCAACCATCACTCGCAGTCGCAGCATACTTGGAAGGAAAAGCCATCATATTTTTAGGCATCTTTTGTTTTTCATCTCCTCAACATAATGGCTTCACTTGCTGCAACCGTGGCAGTGCAGGTACGTTTTCTTTATTTGTTACCATGTTTCCATATATAAATATAATATAATATTCAATTTAATTCATTAAACTGTTTTCTTGATTTTCTTCTATAATTTTTATATTTAATTTATTTTAGTTTCAAACTTTTTCATCTCACACCAATTTAATCATACAAATAAAATACACTATATAGCACAATTCATAAAATTCATACTAAAAAGGGACAAGTAATAATGCTAAATGTGAGACAAATAATTATTTATAAAATATATATTTTTGGACTCACATCAACACCTCACACTTAAATTTTTGCTCTTCTTCGAGCTAGCATTAAAGCTCCTCTCAAAAAAATCATACTAGTAATGCCACCATTTTGGTTGATACAAACAATTAGGCCATCCACAAATTTCATAACATCAAATACACTTCTCAATCATTATGGAAGATACACAAATAAACAACAAATCTCTCACCTCCTAACCTCAAGGAAGGACACTGAACCTATCAAATTTCAGCTTGCTCACCTACTTTCATCAAAGAAAGCTAGTAAAATCACGTATCTATCATGAAACAGGTGTCCTCACAAGAAGAAATAGTCAACATACTCAATTTAAAAGAGTGAATATAAATTAAGGACTTAGCATCAAAGAACAACTCTCACACTCACAAATAAAATTCACATGTATGCACAAAGAACCATAGGTTTGCTCATTGTGCACATCTCCACTAATTAAGCATGCTTGAATAGAATCAAATAGGACTTTGATAGGTTTTAATGAAGGTTTGGGGACGGGTAGGAAAACAATATAATAGTGACTTGCTCTTCCCTAAGCACTTTGCACTTCTAGACTTCATCACCCATTATTTATATTTTTTTATTTTTAGTCCTCTCTTCAACAATTATTTCACAAGTAATTCTCGTTATCTCAAGAATGCTTCAATTATGTTTTTTTTTCTCTTTTTTTTCTTTTTAATGCCAAATTCTTTTAAAGGAGGGTTTTGACATCACTTTGTAGCTATCATTGATTACTTTTTTTACTGAACCGTTCATTTTCTTCAGATTTAAAACTTATAATAAGTCTATGCTACAATACTCAAGGAAGCAAAGTGCAAAAATTAGGGATTCAACAAAAGAGTCGAGGAAAAATAAGGCTATCAGCAAAAGGTCATAGGCTCAAGAGGCTAACTAGTGATATAATGACTGAAAAGGCTAAAATTTACAAAAACAAATCAAAGAAAGTCTTATCATCTTCTAAACAAAGAAACAATTTTATTCTGCTTCAATAACATGCAGTGCAAATTCTAGACAAAGATGCAAAATATGAAATAAATTCTCCAATTCAATATTCCACGCATAATCTCAAAGCATAATCCACAATCACAATATAAGCATATGGCATGGGTTCCTAGGAAATTCATCAAACACATACAATACAACTCAATTCATGCATAATAAGATCATATAGATTGAATATAGCCACAAACAATTGAATCCATTAAAAAACATGCAAAACCCTAGAATTTGGATTTACATCATAAAGGAGGTTCGAAGAAATCTTTGGAACTCAATAGATGAAAGGGAATCCATTAAAGAACTTTCCACATACCTTGATAAATCCCAGGTCTAGAGTTTGCAAGAGAAAATTTGAAGCTTGAAGAACCCTAAAATTTCCTTTGAGAGCCTTGGCGAGAATTTGGAGAGAAAATCTTGAGAGATTTTGAGAGTTTTTGGTGAATGGAAAGGAATGGGTAGATTTCTAAGAGTAAAATCGGTTATAAGATTTAGTTATATGGTCAAAATGTCATTGTTTAGGAGTTAAAATAGTAGGAAAAAACCCAAATGACCATAACTTAAAATATACCTGAAGTGACCTACAATACGTAGAAACTTCTACGGACCATTTTGGTCTTTTGTAGAGCAAGTACTGGAGGTCTAAAATTCAATCAATTTCCACGAACGGTTCCTACAGTCCGTATATTTCCTACGGGCCGTAGACACCAACCGTAGAAACTAAAGTCAACCAGAATTTTCACTGAGTGTGGAACCCCTCATACAGGCTGTAGAACCTTCTACAAACTGTCTTGATGGTCCGTAGTAAAACTTCAGAGACTTCAAAAACTCTAAATTCCAAGACCACTTCCTACAACTATCTTCTACGGATTGTAGGACCTTATACGGTCCGTAGGTGTCTTCCGTACAACCTGCACCATTGCCAAAAATGCAATTTTCCCTTCCTCATCAACTTACCATTTTCAGGGGTGTTACAAACCCAAAATCTAAGTTCATGATGACACACACCCCAAACCTAACCCGGTGTGTAAGCTAAAGAATCCAACTCAAGAATCATCTCAAATGTTCCATAAAAAAGGTAAATACGCATATGATACTTTTAGAATGAAGTCGAGTCATAAATGAAGAAAAACCAAAATACAACAAAGAATTACCAAAACTTGTTATCATAAGTTTTAAAGAGCAATCTAACACAATATCTGAATACAAAATACAACACTCATCTTTGAAATATACATACATGTAGAAATGAAAGATGAAGTTGTGGTGAGATCCCCATTCGGGCCTTTATTCAAGCTTCATCTTTCATTTCTTTCTTCACATATTTCAAATACAAGTGTGGTATGTTGGATTCAGATATTGTGTTTGATTTCTCTTTAATAGTTATGATACCAGGTTTTGAGATTCTTTGTTGTATCTCGATTCCTCTTTGTTTATGACATGACTTCATTCTAAAATTCTCATATTTGTGTTAACATTCATTTGCACAACATTTGAGATAATTAGTTGGATTTTTTTGGCTTATACACTGGGTTGAATTTGGAGTGGGTGCCATCATGACCTCGATTTTTGGGTCATGACAATTAGTATATTTTCATGTTTTTTTGTAAGTAATACATGTGCATTTCGTAGTTGGGCGTCGATAGATATTACAAGTATATTGTTTTAAGTTGATTTTCAATTTCACTTTTATTTATTTATTTATCAGGACATAGAAAACAAAAATGAGAATAAACACATGTGATGACATATTGGACAAGATAGTGATTCGTGCAACAAAGATTCTGATACAAATAGCCAAAGGTAGTTCATTCTCATTCAAATTTGGATAAAGGTTAAAGGGATCAAGAGCTATGAAGAGTCTCAATACAATTCACCCATTCCAAAAGGTAATAAGACCTTATTTTTGAAGAGAAGAAGATATAATGTACAAAACACCGAACAAGGCTTTCTCATAAATAGTCATTGATGGTCAGAATTTTGTTGTTGTTCCACTAAAAGTTGTAGTGGCAAACCATTAAAAAATACTTTTCATCGTCATATTCTTAAGTGCAATAGACCATCTCATTTTACTATCCTTTGTTTGAAAAGAGATGTAGCTACTAGATTGTCCAGAGGTGTTCGAACTAGAGTTGATATATGTGATTTGGTAATGAACTTACAGTTCATCATTGAAGACATTTCTGATTTACAAATTAATAAAGTTGTAAATCGAGCATTGGACCATTTACACTATGAAAATGATTTGTCTGTAAAACATGAGAAATGATGGAATCTGTGGACTTATTTACATAGAGATAGATAGGAATGGATATGTAAAAAAAATCCCACAGATGCCATCCCTTATCATTTTTTACACATGGATCATTGTCACATTGCGAACGATCTAATGCTCGACTAATAACTTTTTTATTTTGGAAATCAGAAATGTGCTCAATAAGGAATTATGAGTTCCTTACCAAAACACAGATATCCACTTTGGTTCCAACACATCTAGGCAATCTATTACAAAACAAAGAACATGTAAATGAGGCGGTCGATTGCGATTAAGAAAATGGTGATCACGAACTTTTGTTAATGATTTGGCACTACACATTTTTAGTTGAGCAACAAAAAATATTTGACCGTCAACGATTGTATATGAGAAAGACATGTAAGGTACTGTGTGCCTTAGAGCTTATTCTTTATGAAAATAAGCTCTTATTTTCTTACAGCAGTGGCTGATCGTTCTAGATTCTTCACAACTCTTTATTCCTTCAACCTTTTAAAAAGTTAACACATTACTTCATATCGAAGTTTCATACGACAACCAATTTTTGGGAAGTATCTCATGTCTTTATTTTAGGTAGTAAGCAAAGTCATAAGATAGTTACATAAGAGATTTTATCGAATACCCCAAGCCTCATAATATATTTTTCAATATGCAACAACAACGACAATAAATTTAATGTAATCTCACTAAGTAGGGTCTGGAGAGAGTAGAATGTACGCAAACCTTAACACTATCTTAGAGGTTGAAATATTATTTCTGATAGACCCTCCACTCAAGAAAAAATATTCCAAGTAGAATAGGGAAACAACATAAATGAAGATAGTCATGGAAAAATACTACAATAGTCATAACAAGCTCCAATGATAATCAAAGTGTTACCAAAATCAAAGGAAAAAGACAGTACAAGAGTAATACTACATAGTAAAGAGGAATGATACTAATAATAGTAACGAGGAATGAGAAAGACAACACTCAACTAACTAACTAACCTCCTATACCAATATATGTCTTCCATAACTTCTATCTAAGGTCATCTCCTTGGTATGATGAAGCTGTTTCAAGTTACGTCTAATTATCTCTCCCTAATACTTCTTCAGCCTATCCTTACCTCTCTTAAAACCAACCATATCCAACCTCTCAAACCTTTGTACTAGAGAATCTATGCATCTCTTCTACATATACCCGAACAATCTTAGTCTCAATTCCCACATGTTATCCTTTATTGGGGCCAGTCCTATATTTTTTCGAATATCTTCATTCCTAAGTCGGACACTTCTAGTAGGCAAACAGATACATCTCAACATCCTTATCTTTTCAACTCTCGTATATTATGAATGTGGAAGTTCTTTACTAGACAACACTCCACTCCATACAACATGGCCGGTCTAAATACCGTTGTAGAACTTGCCTCTAAGTTTTGGTGGAACCTTCTTATCAAATAGAACTCCACATGTAAGCCTCCACTTCATCCACCTTGCACCTATACAATGTGACATCATCGTCAATCTACCCATTCACTGGATAATAGACTCAAGATACTTGAAACTTCCTATTTTTTGAAAGACATGAGTATTAAGCCTCACTTTATACCAACATTAGGTGTTATGTCACTGAACTTGCACTCCAAGTATTCATTCTTGATTCTATTCAATTTGAACCCTTTAGGCTCTAAGGCCAACCTCCAACTTAGCACTAACTCTGCCTGGAGTCTGGTCAAATAAGACTATATCATCCACAAATAACATACACCGAGGCACCTCACCTTAGCTAGGTGTCACGCCCCGAGCTACCCCCGAGACGCGGACACGGGACCTAGGACCACAAGTGATCCCAAGCTAACCCTGTTGGCATGATCATGAGCATACTAAAGATAATAAACTGATGCGGAAGCTAATTCATAAATAAATCTGAAAAGATGGGGAATACCCATATACTATAACTGAATATATCAAATCTGAGAGTTTAATACAAAAGAAATATCAAACTCAAAACACTAAGTTGAATCTAACTATGTCTGAAATAAGCCTCTAAACTGACTAGAAATGTTGGGACATGCCCCAACTAGATCTAGCAAAACTGAAACTAAAGACTAAAAGCGATAAAGATAAACATGTCACTAGTCCTCGAAGAATGAGGAATCACCACTAATGTTGTTGAACTGAAGATCGAGAACCGATCTAAGCGTGATCTGGATACTGAGAACCTGAACCTATATCACGAGAAGATGTAGCACACGTATGCGTCAGTACTTGAAAGGTACTGAGCAGGCAGGATAGAGTAAAGCTGAAAGAACATATAACTAAACAAAGCAATAAAGCAATGAAATAATCTGAACATGATATAGATACTGAATACTGAGCTAACTGAATGAAATGACCAATTTATAACATGCTGACTGATTAATGAATGAACTATAAATGTGGTCAATGCAAAAAAGTCTGACTTAACTGTGGGAGCTACTAATAACCGACATAAAACCACATGAGCTAAATATGGAGTCCGATGTATACGCCCCATCGAGAGGACCCAATATACCCTGCCAGAGGTATAGAGGCATGCTGGCGTGATCAGTAAACTGATGTTACCCACAGAGGGGACTTACACCTACGTGGCTCATAGTTCTGGGACTATATGGGTACGCTGAAACCCTAGTCCAACTCGGTATTATGCTACTCCCAATGAATTAAGTGGTTAACTAGTTATGATTGAATTTCTGTAAATACTGGATAGCTCGAAACTGAACATGCAAACTGAGAATGCAGCAATTAATCTGATAATGATGCATTCATAAACTGAGGCATGTAAAACTGAATACTGAAATATCTGACCTAGCATGTGTAATTCAAAAACTAAAGAAATACATAGCTAGGGTTCTGAAATTCATGCGATAAACTGAGCAATAACATGATAATCTGATTTGGAACATTTAAATAACTAATTCATGATGATCTGTTCAAATTCTAGAAACCTTAGGTCTGTTCATAATCATGGAATCAAGAATCTGACTAAATTCTAGGAACCTAATGGGAGAAAGAAACCCACTAGTGAAATCCCACATACCCGGTGACGAATTCCACGGAGAAATCTTTCGATTTCGGGGCTGGAACTGATGGAACCTTGCTGCATTCTTGAACTAGGGTTCTTGACCTTTTTCTCCTCTCTTGCTTTTAATTTTCTAAGTTTTGATTAATGAATTTGACTTAGGTAAGTTCTAGTTATGTTTCTAGGCATAAACTGACTAAAACCTCATGATTTAGGGTTTAAACGACGTATCTTAAGGGTTAAAAGAAATAGGAAAACACAAAAGACCCTTGAATTAGCTGCTGTCAGAGTGACTGACGGACTTCACTGACGGTCCGTCAATCAATCGACGGTCCGTCGATTGGGTCCGTAGGTCGAGTCTGCCTGACAGGGCTTCACTAAAATGGGAATAACTCTTTACTCGGAGATCAGAATTTAGCAAACTCGGTGGCGTTGGAAAGATAATTCAATTATCTATCTAACCATAGCTCATGGGATACATAATTCGTTTTGTGCTAAGAGTTATGACCATCTGAAGTTGACCCATCAATATTTTTCAGCTAACTGGCAGCTGACCCTCATCTACGGTCAGACCTACGGACCGTGGATCGAATGACGGTCCGTGCTGGTCGACCGTAGTTTGTGTCAGAGGCTGGGTAAGGGAAGTCTCAATCCACAGACACAAACCACGGACTGTGGTCTGATCTACGGACCGTGGGTCTGTCCATGAGTCAGTACTTAGCCAATTTTCTGAGCTGGCTGGGGAGGGGTTGCAGTGGTGAACCACGGTCCACCAGCACGGGCCATGGTCTGACCTACGGTCCGTAGATGGTGACAGTAAGTTGCACCTGCAACTTGTCAAAATCTGCATTTTTGTCTATTTTGAATACGGGGTGTTACATTATCTCCCCCTTGGGACCATTCATCCTAGAATGAAGACTAAACTAGCTGAAATGGAGGGGAGGGCTGCAATCCCTACACTGAACACTAAGAACTGAATTTCTGACTGAACTGAGTTCCAAGGACATGCAAATACGCTGAAAATGCAAGTACCAACTGAAGGAACATGATTCTAAGACTGACTTTTCGCATGAATGACTGAAAAACTGAAGAGGAACTATTACCTCAAGCTGGAATGGAATTGGAAGGAAAGAGGTGAGGATACTTGGACTTCATGGCTGCTTCTGTTTCCCAAGTAGCTCTCTCTACTGACTGACTCCTCCACAGAACCTTGACCGAAGTGACTTCTTTATTTCTCAACCTTCTAACCTGACGATCGAGAATCTCAATTGGTACATCCTCATAAGAAAAGCTGTCTTTCACGGCCACACTCTCTAATGGCACTATGGATGCTGGATCACCCACACACTTCTTCAAAAGAGAAATGTGAAAGACTGGATGCACTACTGCTAAGTCTGCTGGCAACTCTAACTCATAAGCCACTTTACCAATCCTTTTCAAGATCCGGTAAGGGCCTACATATCTGGGACTGAGCTTCCCTTTCTTGCCAAATCTCATCACCCCTTTCATAGGTGACACTTTTAGGAAAACCCAATCATCAACTTGGAACTCTAGTTCCCTTCTTCTCACATCTGCATAAGACTTTTGGCGACTCTGAGCAGTCTTAAGTCTATCTCTAATGAGTTGCACTTTGTCCATAGCATCAAGGACCGAATCTGGTCCTATCAAGGCTGCTTCACCTACTTCAAACCAACCAACTGGAGATCTACATCTACGCCCATATAATGCCTCATAAGGGGCAATCTGAATGCTGGAATGGTAACTATTGTTGTAGGCGAACTCTATTAGAGGAAGGTGATCATCCCAACTACCCTTGAAGTCGATCACACAAGCTCTCAACGTGTCCTGTAAGGTCTGAATGGTACGCTCTGCCTGACCATCCGTCTGCGGATGAAATGATGTGCTAAGATTAACCTTAGTACCAAGACCTTTCTGAAATGACTTCTAGAAATGAGATGTAAACTGAGGATCTCTATCTGAGATGATAGACAAAGGAACTCCGTGCAACCTCACAATCTTATTAATGTAAAGCTTGGCGTAATCCTCCGCCGAATCTATAGTGTTGACTGCCAAAAAGTGAGAAAACTTAGTAACTCTATCAACAATCACCCAAATGGAGTTATGGTGTCTGCGAGTACGAGGTAATCCTGTGATGAAGTACATGTTGATCACTTCCCACTTCCAAGTAGGAATGTCAATCTCTTGAGTCATACCTTCTGGTTTCTGATATTCTACCTTTACTTGCTGGCTATTGGGGTACTTAGCCACAACGTCTGCTATATCTTTTTTCATACCATTCCACCAATAGACTTCCCGTAGATCACGGTACATCTTAGTGGCGCCTGGATGAATAGAATATCTGGAATTGTGGGCCTCTGCGAGAATATGCTGTCTCAATTCACCCACATCAGGAACACACAATCTACCTTGATAGCGAAGTACACCATCTCCCCCTTGGGAGAAAACCTCCACTCTCTGATTATGGACTACACCCTTAAGTTCAAGCAAGATTGGATCACTATCTTGCTTTTCCTTAACCTCTACTACCAAAGAAGATTCTGCCCCATTCTGAACCGTTACACCACCATCTGATTTGCTCATAAGACGAACTCCTAGGCGAGTAAGTCTGTGAACATCCTTTGCTAGCTCTCTCCTTTCTTCCTCAACATGTGCTACACAACCCATGGATAATCTGTTAAGAGCATCTGCTACTACATTCGCCTTACCCGGATGGTAATGCACCCTCATATCATAATCTTTGAGGAACTCAAGCCACCTTCTCTGACGAAGATTCAACTCTTTCTGGCTGAATACACACTGAAGGCTCTTATGGTCTGTGAACACATCTACATGAACACCATACAAGTAGTGTCTCCAAATCTTGACTGCAAACACCACTGCTGCAAGCTCGAGGTCATGAGTTGGATAATTCTTCTCATGTACCTTAAGTTGTCTGGAAGCATAAGCTATAACCTTACCTCGTTGCATCAACACACAACCTAGGCCGACCCTGGATGCATCATAATAGATCACATAACCATCTGAACCCTCTAGTAGAGTCAAGAAAGGAGTTGTAGTCAACCTAGTTTTCAGTTCTGCAAAGCTTTTCTCACAATCATCTGACCATTGGAACTTAACCTTTTTCTGAGTTAACTTAGTCAATGGAGAGGCTATGGATGAAAATCCTTCCCTGTAATAGCCCGCTAGACCCAAGAAACTTCTGATATCTGTAGCAGAGGTAGGTCTGGGCCATTATTTCACTGCTTCTATCTTCTGGGAATCTACTCGAATTCCTTCACTAGACACAATATGCCCAAGGAAGGCAACTGATTGTAACCAAAACTCGCACTTGTTAATCTTTGCAAATAACTGGTGATCTTTGAGAGCTTGCAGAACAACTCTCAAATGACTTGCATGTTCTTCCTCATTCCTAGAGTAAATGAGGATATCATCAATAAAGACGATCTGAATTTGGCCCATCAATATTTTTCAGCTAACTGGCTGCTGACCGTCATCTACGGTCAGACCTACGGACCGTGGATCGAATGACGGTCCGTGCTGGTCGACCGTAGTTTGTGTCAAAGGCTGGGTAAGGGAAGTCTCAATCCACGGACACAGACCACAGACCGTGGTCTGATCTACGGACCGTGGGTCTGTCCGTGAGTCGGGATTTAGCCAATTTTCTGAGCTGGCTGGGGAGGGGTTGCAGTGGTGAACGATGGTCCACCAGCACGGGCCATTGTCTGACCTACGGTCCGTGGATGGTGACCGTAAGTTGCACCTGCAACTTGTCAAAATCTGCATTTTTGTCTATTTTGAATACAGGGTGTTACAAAATCTCCCTTTTAGGACCATTCGTCCTCAAATGAAGATTAACTAGTTGAAATGGAGGGAGAGGGCTGCAATCCCTAACACTGAACACTGAGAACTGAATTTCTGACTGAACTGAGTTCCAAAGACATGCAAATACGCTGAAAATGCAAGTACCAACTGAAGGAACATGATTGTAAGACTGAATTTTCGCATGAATGACTGAAAAACTGAAGAGGAACTATTACCTCAAGCTGGAATGCAATCGGAAGGAAAGAGGTGAGGATACTTGGACTTCATGGCTGCTTCTACTTCCCAAGTAGCTCCCTCCACTGACTGACTCCTCCACAAAACCTTGACTGAAGTGACTTCTTTATTTCTCAACCTTCTAACCTGACGATCGAGAATCTCAACAGGTACATCCTCAAAAGAAAGGCTATCTTTCACGGCCATACTCTCTAATGGCACTATGGATGCTGGATCAGCCACACACTTCTTCAAAAGAGAAATGTGAAAGACTGGATGCACTGCTGCTAAGTCTGCTGGCAACTCTAACTCATAAGCCACTTTACCAATCCTTTTCAAGATCCGGTAAGGGCCTACATATTTGGGACTGAGCTTCCCTTTCTTGCCAAATCTCATCACCCTTTTCATAGGTGACACTTTTAGGAAAACCCAATCATCAACTTGGAACTCTAGTTCCTTTCTTCTCACATCTGCATAAGACTTCTGGAGACTCTGAGCAGTCTTAAGTCTATCTCTAATGAGTTGCACTTTCTTCATAGCATCAAGGACCGAATCTGGTCCTATCAAGGCTGCTTCACCTACTTCAAACCAACCAACTAGAGATCTACATCTACGCCCATATAATGCCTCATAAGGGGCCATCTGAATGCTGGAATGGTAAATATTGTTGTAGGCGAACTCTATTAGAAGAAGGTGACCATCCCAACTACCCTTGAAGTCGATCACACAAGCTCTCAACATGTCCTCTAAGGTCTGAATGGTACGTTCTGCCTGACCATCCGTCTGCGGATGAAATGATGTGTTAAGATTAACCTTAGTATCAAGACCTTTCTGAAATGACTTCCAGAAATGAGATGTAAACTGAGGATCTCTATCTGAGATGATAGACAAAGGAACTCCGTGCAACCTCACAATCTCATTAATGTAAAGCTTGGAGTAATCCTCCGTCGAATCTGTAGTCTTGACTGCCAAAAAGTGAGAAGACTTAGTAACCCTATCAACAATCACCCAAATGGAGTTATGGTGTCTACGAGTACGAGGTAAACCTGTGTGAAGTCCATGTTGATCACTTCCCACTTCCTAATAGGTATGTCAATCTCTTGAGTCATACCTCCTGGTTTCTGATGTTCTACCTTTACTTGCTGGTAATTGGGTACTTAGCCACAAAGTCTACTATATCTCTTTTCATACCATTCCACCAATAGACTTCCCGTAGATCACGGTACATCTTAGTGGCGCCTGGATGAATAGAATATCTGGAATTGTGGGCCTCTGCGAGAATATGTTGTCTCAATTCACCCACATCAGGAACACACAATCTACCTTGATAGCGAAGTACACCATCTCCCCCTTGGGAGAAAACCTCCACTCTCTGATTATGGACTGCACCCTTAAGTTCAAGCAAGATTGGATCACTATCTTGCTTTTCCTTAACCTCTACTACCAAAGAAGATTCTGCCCCATTCTGAACCGTTACACCACCATCTGATATGCTCATAAGACGAACTCCTAGTCGAGTAAGTCTGTGAACATCCTTTGCTAGCTCTCTCCTTTCTTCCTCAACATGTTCTACACAACCCATGGATAATCTGTTAAGAGCATCTGCTACTACATTCGCCTTACCCGGATCGTAATGCACACTCATATCATAATCTTTGAGGAACTCAAGCCACCTTGTCTGACGAAGATTCAACTCTTTCTGGCTGAATTCATACTAAAGGCTCTTATGGTCTGTGAACACATCTACATGAACATCATACAAGTAGTGTCCCCAAATCTTGAGTGCAAACACCACTGCTGCAAGCTCGAGGTCATGAGTTGGATAATTCTTCTCATGTACCTTAAGTTGTCTGGAAGCATAATCTATAACCTTACCTCGTTGCATTAACACACAACCTAGGCCGACCCTGGATGCATCATAATAGATCACATAACCATCTGAACCCTCTGGTAGAGTCAAGACAGGAGTTGTAGTCAACCTAGTTTTCAGTTCTGCAAAGCTTTTCTCACAATCATCTGACCATTGGAACTTAACCTTTTTCTGAGTTAACTTAGTCAATGGAGAGGCTATGGATGAAAATCCTTCCCTGTAATAGCCCGCTAGACCCAAGAAACTTCTGATATCTATAGCAGAGGTAGGTCTGGGCCATTATTTCACTGCTTCTATCTTCTGGGAATCTACTCGAATTCCTTCACTAGACACAATATGCCCAAGGAAGGCAACTGATTGTAACCAAAACTCGCACTTGTTAATCTTTGCAAATAACTGGTGATCTCTGAGAGTTTGCAAAACAACTCTCAAATGACTTGCATGTTCTTCCTCATCCTAGAGTAAATGAGGATATCATCAATAAAGACG